>NC_092710.1:63315219-63550219 GCF_047496885.1 Scyliorhinus torazame | reverse complement strand
AAAGTTACTGTGAAAAGTCCCTAGTCGCCACATTCCGGCGCCTGTTCGGGGATGCTGATACGGGAATTGAACCGTGCTGCTGGCCTGCCTTGGTCTGCATTCAAAGCCAGCTATTTAGCCCTGAAATCTGTGAGGCTTTATTCCATGACGATCACATTGCCCCGAAAGTTGACTCCCATGTGAATACAGTGTGTGTGGCACTGCAAGGGACTCCAATACACTGACCCATTGGTTACGTTAACAATCTTCATTTACTACCCAACATTCTCCCATGTGTGTTGTGTGACACACATCATACTGACAGCTCTCCATCCACAGCAACTTGCAGCCACCTCCCGGAGACTTTGGCAGCGAGTGAACGAGTGTCAGCTCCACTCAGCTTCGGGTGTCTTTGGAGTTTGATTTGAAAATTTTATATCCCTCACTTCCCTGCCTCCCAGACTGTGTGCTGACAGCTCGGATATGTGGACCCCTGTCACTGTAGCAAAGTCACTCTGCTGGACTCTGCCTGTGGGAGAGTCATCCTCACTCATTTCCATTTAAACATGCTGCTGCGAACATAACTCAGTAGAAACAGAGTCTTCAGCCCTCTGCTCAGGAGCTGGGCTGGTCACACACCAGCCTCAATATACTCAACAGACACAGCAGCAGGAGACAGGACTATAACCTGCTTTTTATTGTAAGAAGTCTTACAACACCTCTTCATTCACCTGAGGAAGGAGCAGTGCTCCGAAAGCTAGTGAATCAAAACAAACCTGTTGGACTTTAACCTGGTGTTGTTAGACTTCTCACTGAGCCCAGGCCAGTCCAAAACCGGCATCCACATCATGGCTGCTTTTTATTATTAATTTCTCCACAGGTTGCAGGCCCCTCTGTTTGGGACAGGGACAGCATTTTATAATCCATCCCTATTTGCTGCTGGCTATGGTTAGAATATCACACACACTCACAGATCTTCAACGACACAGTCACACAAACATATTCACACACACAACCACACACACAAGCACTTACATACACATACATATGCTCACGTGCACTGACATGCTGGCCAGACACATACATATTCACACACACATGCAGTCATATCCTCACATACGCAGATGGACACAAGCTCTCACACACTCACTTACACACACTCACATAAATCTTCACACACAAGCTCTCACACACACACACACACACACACACATTAAAGCTGACTTTAACTTGAATCAATTTCTTCCAAAAGTTCTGATTGCTTTTACAAATGGAGCTGACCTTTGCAAGCTGACCTATTTGTTGTGAATGGAGGCGAGAGTGTGTCTGGGTTACATGTTTCGTCTGTCCACAGACATTACCGGCAGGAACCTTTACACATTTCAGAATCATAAACAACTACGGTGGCAAGAGATTCAGAAGATCAAATGCTGCATTTTTCTGCCTCTGACAAGCAGCTCTGCAGAGGCAGGGAGAGAGAGACCCTCTGGTGGGGAATGTCTGAATCACACACACACCTTTACCAATCTCCACCTAGTGGGGAATGTCTGAATCACACACACACCTTTACCAATCTCCACCTAGTGGGGAATGTCTGAATCACACACACACCTTTACCAATCTCCACCTAGTGGGGAATGTCTGAATCACACACACACCTTTACCAATCTCCACCTAGTGGGGAATATCTGAATCACACACACACCTTTACCAATCTCCACCTAGTGGGGAATGTCTGAATCACACACACACCTTTACCAATCTCCACCTAGTGGGGAATATCTGAATCACACACACACCTGGATGTTGAGTTCACGTTCTTGGTCATGCTGACGCCAGGTGTCTGTGATACAAATTATATCATGTCAGTTAATGATGATCAGGTCAGTTAATTCATCAACCTTATTACAAATGCCCTTCGCATTGAGGCTTCAGGCTTGTTTGTTGACATTTATTGCTCTATTAGAATATTAGATATTAGAATTATCTCTCCTCAATTGTTGCTCAATGGGTGTCTTAAAAAATATTAAGGTAGATAAGTCCCCAGGGCCTGATGGGATCTACCCCAGAATACTGAAGGAGGCTGGAGAGGAAATTGCTGAGGCCTTGACAGAAATCTTTGGATCCTCGCTGTCTTCAGGGGATGTCCCGGAGGACTGGAGAATAGCCAATGTTGTTCCTCTGTTTAAGAAGGGTAGCAAGGATAATCCCGGGAACTACAGGCCGGTGAGCCTTACGTCAGTGGTAGGGAAATTACTGGAGAGAATTCTTAGAGACAGGAGCTACTCCCATTTGGAAGCAAATGGACGTATTAGTGAGAGGCAGCACAGTTTTGTGAAGGGGAGGTCGTGTCTCACTAACTTGATAGAGTTTTTCGAGGAGGTCACTAAGATGATTGATGCAGGTAGGGCAGTAGATGTTGTCTATATGGACTTCAGTAAGGCCTTTGACAAGGTCCCTCATGGTAGACTAGTACAAAAGGTGAAGTCACACGGGATCAGGGGTGAACTGGCAAGGTGGATACAGAACTGGCTAGGCCATAGAAGGCAGAGGGTAGCAATGGAGGGATGCTTTTCTAATTGGAGGGCTGTGACCAGTGGTGTTCCACAGGGATCAGTGCTGGGACCTTTGCTCTTTGTAGTATATATAAATGATTTGGAGGAAAATGTAACTGGTCTGATTAGTAAGTTTGCAGACGACACAAAGGTTGGTGGAATTGCGGATAGCGATGAGGACTGTCTGAGGATACAGCAGGATTTAGATTGTCTGGAGACTTGGGCGGAGAGATGGCAGATGGAGTTTAATCCGGACAAATGTGAGGTAATGCATTTTGGAAGGTCTAATGCAGGTAGGGAATATACAGTGAATGGTAGAACCCTCAAGAGTATTGAAAGTCAAAGAGATCTAGGAGTACAGGTCCACAGGTCACTGAAAGGGGCAACACAGGTGGAGAAGGTAGTCAAGAAGGCATACGGCATGCTGGCCTTCATTGGCCGGGGCATTGAGTATAAGAATTGGCAAGTCATGTTGCAGCTGTATAGAACCTTAGTTAGGCCACACTTGGAGTATAGTGTTCAATTCTGGTCGCCACACTACCAGAAGGATGTGGAGGCTTTAGAGAGGGTGCAGAAGAGATTTACCAGAATGCTGCCTGGTATGGAGGGCATAAGCTATGAGGAGCGGTTGAATAAACTCGGTTTGTTCTCACTGGAACGAAGGAGGTTGAGGGGCGACCTGATAGAGGTATACAAAATTATGAGGGGCATAGACAGAGTGGATAGTCAGAGGCTTTTCCCCAGGGTAGAGGGGTCAATTACTAGGGGGCATAGGTTTAAGGTGAGAGGGGCAAGGTTTAGAGTAGATGTACGAGGCAAGTTTTTTACGCAGAGGGTAGTGGGTACCTGGAACTCGCTACCGGAGGAGGTAGTGGAAGCAGGGACGATAGGGACATTTAAGGGGCATCTTGACAAATATATGAATAGGATGGGAATAGAAGGATACGGACCCAGGAAGTGTAGAAGATTGTAGTTTAGTCGGGCAGTATGGTCGGCACGGGCTTGGAGGGCCGAAGGGCCTGTTCCTGTGCTGTACATTTCTTTGTTCTTTGTTCTTGTTCTTTGGTGTCTTGAAATAATACTCCCGGCCTCCGAACATCATCTATAATTTCGCTGGTTTGAGGAGCCCAAAACTGATCTGCCACCGGTGCTATAAGCCTTGGCCTTGTTGAAGCCTGCCCACTGCTTCACCAACCCGGCGCCGATGACCTGATAAATTCGGACCTTGTTCCCTTGCCACTCACAGGCACGCTTTTCCCTGGCTCAACGCCATATCCTCTCTTTCTCCACAAATTTATGGAGTCTCACGATCACCACCCGTGGCGGATCCCCAGCTCTAGGCTTCTGCCTCAGGGACTGTGCGCCCGGTCTACTTCAGGGAATTTATCTAGCAGCCCTTCCGCCACCAGCCCAGCCAGAACCTTCGACTTATATCTAGTGGCACTCACACCTCCCACAGCTTCAGGTAGGCCCGCCGTTCGCAGGTTCTGCCTTCTGGAGAAGTTCTCCTGCTCCTCAAATTTTGCCCTCAACATTTTACAAAGTTCCGCTGGGAGCCTCACCTCTGCCTCCAGAGCTACCACACGATCACTCGTGTGGTCCGAGATTACTCCTTCGATCTACCGAATCTGTGACCCCTGCACCTCCAAACACCTCCACCCGTTCAATCGAACATTTCAGGGACGTCATAGCTCCTCCGAAGGCCTTCGAACGATCCTCCTGCATTTTCTTCCTCTGCTGGCGAAATTCCTCCTCAATAAATACTATCAACTGTTCCAGCTGCGGCCTTCCACCTTGCAGCAGCCTTTCACCTTGCACTGGCCCTTCTCTGCAGCCATTCTTCCACTGGCTGCTGCTGCAGTACTGGACTCCTCCAACTCTTTAGCCTGGTCTCTCACCGTCTTCTGCCGGGTTTGGTAGCCAGCGGATATACCACTCCGGGGAAAATTACTCCTCCAACCTTTATCTACGCCTTTTCACACAAACTCCACCCAGTATCGGCTAACAAGAGATATTTTCCGTGCCTTCAAGCAAGAGCTGCCCTGTGTGCACACCATGGCTGCCACCGAAAGTCCCACTTGTTTTATTCTCGGGAATCCTCCCGCGAGAAACTCACCTCCTGACGCCCCCAAAGCCTGTCCACCATCTACGGTGCACAAGTTAAGAGTGCAGTGGAATACTCTCAACTTACCTGGATGAGTGCAGCTCCAACAATACTGAAGACGCTCGATACCTTCCAGGACAAAGCAGCCAGCTTGATTGCTCCTCCTTCCACAAACAAAAACATCGAGGAACAGCGGCAATCATGTGTACCATCTCCAAGATGCACTACAACGTTCCTCAGACAACACCGTCCAAACCCACGACCACTACCATTTAGAAGGGCAGCAGCAGACATCTGGGAACCCCACCACCTGGAGGTTCCCCTCCAAGTCACTCACCACCCTGACTTGGAAATATATCGCTGTCCCTTCTCTGTCACTGGCGTAACAGCCTGTAACTCCCTCCCTAATAGCACATCGTGCATACCAACGCCTGAAGGATTGCGGGGGTTCAAGAAGGCACCTCATCACCGCCTTCTGAATGCAAAGAGGGATGGACAATAAATATTGGTCTAACCAGCGACGCTCACATTCCGTCAATGAATAATAAAATAAATCTCCGAGATTGCAGATTACCCCGAAAATACATCCACGGATTATGATCTCATCATGCATAGTACTTATATACATTGTTGTCTCTGGGTTTTAATATCGGTAAAAGCCTTTAATGTTGAGAAACGTTTAATTATTGGAGTTATTCTGCACTTGAACACCTGATATTTCATATTTAATGCATGGCCTATGGACATATTTCGCAAATTATATTGAAGCATGCTGGTAATTTTGGCCATGTGTTTTTCGCAACAATGGGAAAGCACTGTCCAACATTTTTCTCCCCCGAGGCACAAATCCACTTCACCCCCCCCGAGTTTAGTGTCAGGTGCAACATTGTCCAATTTGTAACCGGCCCAATTGCACAATCTGCCAGGATGCCACTGAGAGCATCGTCCACTTGGATATAACTACTAGAACATTTTACAGTTATATTTCAACATTTCAAATCCTTTTAACTGCAGATCACGTCCTGGTTGATATCGTCATCTCCTCAAGTTGTTCATCCGTATCTCGTATTACCATGGGAGCAAAGGCATTGACGCAATCTGTTTCTTCTAGTGAATGTAACTAATATCAATGCCACTGGGGCAGAACTGAGCAGCAGGAGATTTCCCTCTCTATATATTCAGTGTCAAAACTCAAAGCTCACACCAAGCTGTGCTCACATTTCACGAACGAATCTGTTTGCTTCTCTGTGAAGATGGGAGTCGTACTTCAGGAAATAATGGCAACATACTACTGCATTCTTGCAGTTATTGGCGTTCCAGGTAAAAGATTCTCCACTGACATTAATTTCAGAAATCGCTGTGAACTGTTTGGTGTTTGTACAGCTGTCTGACAAACTGGCAAAATATGTTTCCAGCTTTGATGCGGAGTTGTGTGATTTGTAGTGACAATTCAGGGTTAATATCTCCTAACTAATTAATGTGATGCCTTCTTCCAAACTGTAATCTTAAACAAAATTGCCTTGTTCTCTGCACGGAATATCTTCCAGTCTACTGTTAGCTTATATGAGTTAGGAGGTCATATTTATAAGACACTACTCTTGTGATAGGGCACTTCCGTATTCAGTGCACCGCTATAGAGGTCTGAGAAGTTGTTTGTTTGTTTCCTCCAGAATCTGCCACTGCACATTTCTGCTGATGCAACTTCTACTGTGATATTGTTAAACACTTGCAGAGTTCAGTTCCATCAACGATGAAGGGTGACTGCGCATGTCTCAGTGGGGAATCAGAAGGTGATGGTGTTTAGACAACATTATTGCCCGAGTTCGCCATGGGAGCCTTGAGATCATGTTGCAGATGTACAAAACTCTGGTGTGGCCCCATTTGGAGAATTACATGCAAATTCTGGTCGCCGCATTATACGAAGGATGTGGAAGCATTGGAAAGGGTGCAGAGGAGATTTACCAGAATGTTGCCTGGTATGGAGGGAAGATCTTATGAGGGAAGGCTGAGGGACTTGAGGGTGTTTTCGTTAGAGAGAAGAAGGTTAATAGGTGACTTAATTGAGGCATACAAGATGATCAGAGGATTGGATAGAGTGGACAGAGAGAGCCTTCTTCCTCGGACGGTGATGTCTAGCACGAGGGGACATAGCTTTAAATTGAGGGGAGATAGATATAAGACAGATGTCAGAGGTAGGTTCTTTACTCAGAGAGTAGTAAGGGCATGGAATGCACTGCCTGCAACAGTAGTGGACTCGCCAACACTAAGGGCATTCAAATGGTCATTGGATAGGCATATGGACGATAAGGGAATAGTGTAGATGGGATTTAGAGTGGTTTCACAGGCCGGCGCAACATTGAGGGCCGAAGGACCTGTACTGCGCTGTAATGTTCTATGTTCTATGGTGGTGTCGGGGATGTAAAGAAGAATTGCACTCAGAATAACGTTGATGCATAGCTGATGCACCTACATCAGATTCTGTAGTTGACAAATATACTGAAGCCACCGTTTTCAAAATGGGGTGAACTGCAAAGTGCGCTGATACAGAAAACATGATTCCAAAATATTTATTTGACAGTTGTGTTGTTGCTGCGCCATCCAGGGGGTTGGAGCATGAACCGTCACTCACTTATCTTGACGCAAATATGGACACACTTTATTGAGGTGGACGGTAGCATTGTGGATAGCACAATTGCTTCACAGCTGGGTCCCAGGTTCGATTCCGGCTTGGGTCACTGTCTGTGCGGAGTCTGCACATTCTCCCCATGTGTGCGTGGGTTTCCTCCGGGTGCTCCGGTTTCCTCCCACAGTCCAAAAATGTGCAGGTTAGGTGGATTGGCCGTGATAAATTGCCCTTATTGTCCAAAATTGCCCTTAGTGTTGGGTGGGGTTACTGGGTTATGGGGATAGGGTAGAGGTGTTGACCTTGGGTAGGGTGCTCTTTCGAAGAGCCGGTGCAGACTCCATAGGCCGAATGGCCTCCTTCTGCACTTTAAATTCTATGATATTGCTCGGGGTTGAGCCACTTGCCGATAAAATAGACCATTCGCCTCCGTTTTGGACCAAGAATAAATTTAAGCCTGACATTAATGGGTTTATTTATTATTGCAAGGAACAGATCAAATATGTTTCCTGTTATTTTTGTCAAACTTACTGGAGATAATAAAAAGGTGGATAAAATGATGATAAATGGTTACTTTCAAGATAAAGCGCACACTCAGTAAGCTTTGCGCACGTGAAGTTAGAGATTGCTTGAGTGATGGTTGAAACTTGGTAAATTGGAGCTGTGTGGTAATTAAGGAGATAAGTGGTGAATTTTGTTTTCTTGTTTTTTAGTTAAACGTTTGGTGGTCTAGTTAGCTGGAGCTGCCCCTCCCCTAATTGTTGAATGGCAGATATCTGTCAAGCAACTGAAGCCTGATTACAGGCAAAGGTGTAAATGGCATTCGTCTGTTTGAACTTAACTAGTGTGACTCATCCCCGCTCAGCTGGGCTCTATATAAGAGAGAGGCATAAAACGCACACTCAGGCAGCTTTGAGCACGTGAAGTTAGAGACAACCTGAGTGAGAGAGCCCGAGTGAGGATTGGAACTTGATAATTTGGAGCAGTGTGGTAGTTAAATAGGTAAGTGGCGAATTTAATTTTCCTGTTTTTCAGTTAAATGTTTAGTGGTCTAGTTAGCTGGAGCTGCCCCCACACTAATTGCGGAATGGCAAAGGTGTAAACAACTTTCTTCTCTTTGAAGCTTAACTAGTGTGAGTCATCTGAACTTAGTTGGGCTCTTTATAAGAGAAAGACACGAACCCCGCACTCAGTAAGCTTTGCACACGCGAAGTTAGAGAAAGCCTGAGTGAGTGAGAAAGCCCGAGAGAGGATTGGAACTTGTTAATTTTGAGCAGTGTGGTAATTGCGGATAGCGATGAGGACTGTCTGAGGATACAGCAGGATTTAGATTGTCTGGAGACTTGGGCGGAGAGATGGCAGATGGAGTTTAATCCGGACAAATGTGAGGTAATGCATTTTGGAAGGGCTAATGCAGGTAGGGAATATACAGTGAATGGTAGAACCCTCAAGAGTATTGAAAGTCAAAGAGATCTAGGAGTACAGGTCCACAGGTCATTGAAAGGGGCAACACAGGTGGAGAAGGTAGTCAAGAAGGCATACGGCATGCTTGCCTTCATTGGCCGGGGCATTGAGTATAAGAATTGGCAAGTCATGTTGCAGCTGTATAGAACCTTAGTTAGGCCACACTTGGAGTATAGTGTTCAATTCTGGTCGCCACACTACCAGAAGGATGTGGAGGCTTTAGAGAGGGTGCAGAAGAGATTTACCAGAATGTTGCCTGGTATGGAGGGCATAAGCTATGAGGAGCGATTGAATAAACTCAGTTTGTTCTTACTGGAATGAAGGAGGTTGAGGGGCGACCTGATAGAGGTATACAAAATTATGAGGGGCATAGACAGAGTGGATAGTCAGAGGCTTTTCCCCAGGGTAGAGGGGTCAATTACTAGGGGGCATAGGTTTAAGGTGAGAGGGGCAAGGTTTAGAGTAGATGTACGAGGCAAGTTTTTTACGCAGAGGGTAGTGGGTGCCTGGAACTCACTACCGGAGGAGGTAGTGGAAGCAGGGACGATAGGGACATTTAAGGGGCATCTTGACAAATATATGAATAGGATGGGAATAGAAGGATACGGACCCAGGAAGTGTAGAAGATTGTAGTTTAGTCGGGCAGTATGGTCGGCACGGGCTTGAAGGGCCGAAGGGCCTGTTCCTGTGCTGTACATTTCTTTGTTCTTTGTTTGTTCTAATTCGGTGCAGAGTGTGAGGAGGTACTTTTCCCTTCGTTTTATTTTCTTTCTTCTGACTTCGGAACGGGTAATCTGCAGGGAGAGATCCAGAGACCACCCTGGGAAGGTAAGTTAGATGAAGACCTACCTCATTTCAGGAGCTGTGAACAAGAGAAGCAGAGTGATGCGTGAGTAAGGTACACGTTACCTCTTGATTCTCTGAAATGACAGCGAGTTCAGAATGAAAACAACTGAAAAGTAAGATGGCAGGAGGGCTGTGATTTGATCGGCTAATAGGGAGTTGTGCTAAATTTGAATATCCAATCAAATTACTGGTTAGAAATGGGTCGAGACTAAGGTAATAATGATATATAGATTTAAAAAGTTTAAATAAAAAATAATAAAAACCAAATTAAAAACTAATGAAATAAAATAGTCATAAAGATTCGGGTGATGTGGTGTTCATGCATGATATGGGAGCTGGTGGACCCGATTGTGGTTCCCAGTGAGCATCTCTGTAGTAAGTGTTGGTTGCTTGAGGCACTCCGGCTCAGAGTTGGTTAGTTGAATTCTGAGCTTCCGACGCTGCGGCACATCAGGAAGGGGAAGACATACATGGACACTGTGCTCCAGGAGGCAGTCACACCCCATAGATTAAAAACCTTGAATTAGGCCAGTGCCGAGGGACAGGGGGTTGTGGTTGTGAGTGACACCGGGGGAGGGAACCAGAAGATAGGGTTGCAGGAGCCTCTGCCCCGAACTTGTCCAAGAGCTTCGAGATTCTTGCTCCCTGTGTGGATGGGAAGGGGGACTGCAGGAAGAATGAGAAACCATGGTGCAGGGAGTGGCCCTATAAGGGGAGCAAAAAGGAATGTAGGCGTAATTGGGGATAGTATAGTTAAGGATATTGACACTATTCTCTGTGACAAGGCTCGAGAATCCCGAAGGGTTTGTTGCCTGCCTGGTGCTCGGGTTCGGGACATCTGATCTGGGCTGCAGAGGAACTTGGAGTAGGAGGGTAAAGATCCAGTTGCCATCGTCCACGTAGGTACCAACTACATAGGTAGAACAGGAACATAGGTTCTGCGAAGGGAGTTTGAACAGCTAGGAGCTAAATTAAAAATCAGAACCAAAAAGGTAATAATCTCTGGATTACTACCTGAGCCAGGAACGAATTGTCACAGGAATAAGATTAAGGAGAGAAATGTGTGGCTCAAAGATTGGTCTGGGAGAAATAGGTTTGAATTCATGGGACATTGGTACCAGTCCTGGGGAAGAGCAGACCTACTCCAATGGCGGTCTTCATCTGAGTCATGCTGGGAACAGAGTCCTGGCGAATCGAATAACTAGGGTTGTAGATAGGGCTTTAAATTAAATAGTGTGTGTGGGGGTGGGGGTTGGGCGGGGAGTTTTCAGTTGCATGGATAATTAGAAAATAAATGATAAAGTAAAAGGTAGGTGTGCAGGTTAAGGTTGAAGACTTTCAACTAGTTAAAGGAGCCGAGGGCTCAGGAGAGGTTAGCAAAGTATCACAGAGTATAAAAGGTGGCAGGAATCAACCTCAGGTAGAGCAAAATAAGTGACAAGTATGAGAAAGTAGGTAGTCAATGCAGGACTGGGGGTGTTGTACCTAAATGCACGCAGTATACGGAACAATGCAAATGAGCTTGTTGAGCACAATGAAATTGACTGGTACGATGTTGTGGGCATTACAGAGACGTGGCTGCAAGGGGATCCGGCCTGGGTTCTAAATACCCAAGAATACGTGTCCTCTCGAAAGGACAGGCAGAAGGGCAAAGGGGGCAGGGTTGCATTGTTAGTAAGGAATGCAGTTAAATTGATAGCAAGACGTGATATAGGATCAGAAGGCATAGCATCTCTGTGGGTAGAGTCGAGGAATCGCAAAGGTCAAAAAATCCTGATGAGAGTTATGCACAGGCCCCCCAGCAGTAGTCAAGATGTGGGGCAGAAAATAAATCCGGAGATGGAAAAGGCATGTAAAAAAGGCCATATTACACTAATCGTTGGGGACTACTGTATGCATATGGACTGGGAAAATAAGGTTGATATTGGATCCCAGGAAAAGGAATTTGTGTAATGTCTAAGAGATGTTGTTTTGCAGAAGCTTGAGACAAAGCCTACTAGGGAACAGGCAATTCTGGATTTAGTGATGTGCAGTGACGCAGACTTGATTAGGGAACTTAAGGTGAATGAACCCTTAGGGAGCAGTGACCACAATATGTTAGAATTTACCCTGCAACTTGTGAGGGAGAAGCTGGAATCATATGTAACGTCGTTACAATTAAATAAGGGTAACTTAAAGGCATGAGGGAGGAGCTGGCCAGAGTTGGTTGGAAAGGGAGCCTAGCAGGGAAGACAGTGGAACAGCAATGGTAGGAGATTTTGGGGGGGTTATTCGGGAGGCACAACAGAAATTCATGCCAAGGAGGAGGAAACATTCTAAGGGGTGGGGGTGGGGGGGTGGGGGGGTGGGGGGTGCGGTGAAGCATCCATGGCTGACAAGGGAAGTCAAGGACAGTACAAAAGCAAAATAAAACACATACGAAGTGGCGCGGTTTAGTTGGAAGCCATAAGATTGGGAAGCCTTTACAAACGAGCAGAGGATAACGAAAAAAAGCAATAGTTTGGTGTGGGGTTGGGGGAGGGGGGGGGAGATGAAATATGAGTGGAAGCTAGCTAGTAATATAAAATAAGATAGCAAGAGTCTTTTTCAATCTATCAAAGGTAAGAGAGAGGCAAAAATGGGCATTGGACAACTGGAAATGAGGCTGGAGAAGTAATAATAGGAAACAAAGAGATGGCAGAGGAATGGAATAGGTGCTTTGCATCTGTCTTCACGGTGGAAGACACACTTGGGATGCAAGAGCTCCATTAAGCTGAAGGCCATCATTAAGCAAAAGGTTCTCGGGAAACTGAAAGGTGTGAAGATGGATAAATCACCTGGATCGGATGGACTACACCCAAGGGTTCTGAATAGAGATAGCTGAGGGGATTGGGGAGGCATTTGTGATGATCTTTCAAGAATTACTGGAGGAAGGGAGGGCCCCAGAGGACTGGAAAGTAACTAATGTAACACCTATGTTTAAGAAGGGAAGGAGGAAAAATAATGTAAATTATAGGCCGTTCACCTGACTTCGGTCATTGGCAAGATTTTAGAGTCCATTATTAAAGATGATATCGCGGAGGTCTTGGAGGTGCATGATAAAATAGAACTGAGTTAGTACGGCTTTGTCAAGGGGAGGTCATGTCTGAGAAGTCTGTTAGAGTTTTTGGAGGCGATAACAAGGAAGTTGGACAAAGGAGAACCAGTGAATGTGGTATATTTAGACTTATAGAACGCCGTTGACAAGGTGCCGCATAGTGCTGCTAAATAAATTAAGAGCCCATGGTGTTAAGAGTAAAATCCTGGCACGGATGCCTGACTGGTAGAAGGCAGAGAGTGGGGATAAAGATGTATTTTTCAGGGTGACAGCCGGTGACTAGTGGTGTGCCTCAGGGGTCGGTGCTGGGACCGTAGCTTTTCGCAATATACATTAACTATTTGGAAGAAGGAATTGAAGGTACTGTTGCTAAGTTTGTAGATGATAAAATCATATGGAGAGGGACAGGTAGTATTGAGGAAGCAGGGGGGCTGCAGAAGGAATTGGACTGGGTAGGAGAGTGGGCAAAGTAGTGGCAGGTGTAATACAACGTGGAAAAGTGTGAGGTTATGCACTTTGGAAGGAGGAATGGAGGCATCGTCTATTTTCTAAATGGGGAAATGCTTAGGAAATCAGAAGCACAAAGGGACTTCGGAGTCCTTGTTCAAGATTGCACATTCAATTTTTTAGCATTCATGTCGAGAGGGCTAGAGTACAGGAGCAGGGATGTAGTTCTGAGGCTGTAAAAGGCTCTGGTCCGACCACCTTTGGAGTATTGTGAGCAGTATTGGCCCCATATCCAAGGAAGGGTGGGCAGGCCTTGAAATGGTCCAGAGCAGATCCATAAGAATGATAAAAGCAAATTGCTGCGGATGCTGGAATCTGAAACCATGGGAGAAAATGCTTGAAAATCTCAGCAGATCTGGCAGCATCTGCAGGGAGAGAAAATGGCTAACGTTTCGAGACTAGATAACCGTTTGTCAAAGCTTTGACAAAGGATCACCTGGACTCGAAACGTTCGCTCTTTTCTCTCCCTACAGATGCTGCCAGACGTGCTGAGCGTTTTCAGCATTTACACCCATGGCTTCACAAGAATGATCCCTAGAATGAAGAGCTTGTCATATGAGGAACAGCCGAGGACGCTGTGTCTGTACTCATTGGAATTTAGAAGAATGGGCGTGGGCGGAGCATCTTATTGAAACTTATAGGACACAGCGACACGTGAATAGGGTGGACGTGGACAGATGTTTCCACTGGTAAGAAAAACTAGAACCAGAGAGCACAATCTCAGACGAAAAGGACAATCGTTTAAAACTGAGATGAGGGGGAATTACTTCAGCCAGACGGTGGTGAATCTGTAGAACTCTGTCGCAAATGTCTGTGGAGGCTAAATCACTGAGTGTCTTCAAGACAGAGATAGGTAGATTCTTGATTAATCAGGGGATCAGGAGTTATGAGGGAAAGTCAAGAGATTGGGGATGCGAAAAATATCAGCGCTGATTAAATAGTGGAGTAGACTCGATGGGCTGATTGGCCTAATTTTGCTCCTATGTCTTATGGTCTTATCTATATATTCATTTGTTACTGTTGTGAAGCACAATTCAGTCTCATACGCATATTGAATATCACATCCAATCATAGTAGTCCTTTAGAGTGCAGTTCTGATTTTAATTTCCTACTATTGTGTTTCACAATAAGTGATTGTGCTCACAAGAACCGAATATAACCATAACTCTGCTAGTTAAGTGCATGGAAATGGGATAATGACACTTTGTAATTGTGCAAACATAGGAGAACAATAGACCCAGTGTCGGTGTTCATTATACGTAAAGGTGGAGAAATGTCACACCATTGGATGACACATGGAAACATCCATTAACATCCCGAGTACCCCATTTCTCCCAATATCAACACCACTGCCCATCCTAGGCCTTCTAGCAGTCCCAATCCCTCATACCCCATTTGTCCCAGCCTCAGCCCTTGCTGCGTGTTCACCATACCCTCCGACCTTCCCGTCTCTGAGGCTGAGCGTGCTGTTCTCAGCAAAGGACTCAGCTTTGTACCCTTACGTCCCCACCTCAATGAATTCCGGGCTCGACATGATGTTGAACTCTTCTTTCGTCGCCATCGTCTCCGTGCCCATTTATTGGGGCAAGAATCCTCTCTTCCCCCCCCCCCCCCCCCCACCCACCCCGTTCCACTGATCCTTTCATGTGTCTCCAATATTCTGCCTTGGTGACCTCCCCGCCGGGACATTTACCTGCCCTTGATCTTTTCATTAAGAACTGTCGACTGGACATTGGCTGTCTTAATATTTCTGCCCCCCTCACCCTTTCGAACCTCTCTCCTTACGAACTCACTGCCCTTCACTCTGTCTCAACCCTGACTTTGTCATCACACCTGCCGATAAAGGGGGTGTCGTCTGGCGCACTGACCTCTACCTCGCAGAGGCTGAACGCCAACTCTCAGATACTTCCTCGTACCTCCCCCTGGACCATGACCAGATCACTGAACATCAAGCCATTAACTCCAACACCGTTAGCGACCTGATTTCCTCCGGATGCCTTTTCCGTACGGCTTCCAACCTCATAGTCTCCCAACCCCGGACAGGCCCATTGTGTCAGCATGCTCCTGCCCCACCGAACTTATTACCTCTTATCTTGACTCCATCCTCACTCCTCTGGTCATTCCCTCCACGCCGACATCCGGGATTCCTCTGATGCACTGCATCATATTGGCAGCTTCAAGTTCACGGGCCCTAACCGCCTTCTATTCACCATGGATGTGTAGTCTCTCTACACCTCCATCCCACACCAGGATGGCCTGAGAGCCTGGAATTAATGGTGGTGTAAGCATTCAACAAAAGGAGTATAGTTTTGCGGAGTTTATTGGTGGACTCGAAGATTGAATTTTTGTTACAGCAATGAAAGACAGAAAAACATAACGAATGAGGGTTTAGAAAAGACTATAGTATTCTAAAGATAGAGAGATAGAGCTGAGGGAGAAAAAAAAGATCAATTCTACAAGTGCATAAACTGTAGGCAGCAACTATAGAAGTCGATTGTACTTTATATAGTGAAATTGATTAATAATAATGACGATGTAGAAATGGCCGAATCGTTAAAAAGTATTTTCTGTCTGTTTCATGAAAAATCCCAAACAAAATTGCAAACCTGAGAGGGTGGGTTGGAGTGGTGGGGTACTGGAGGTAAGGAGCAACTTAAAACTGTCACTGCAAATAAATAAAAAGCTTCCAGTAAAATTGATGGTCCGAAGGCTGGTAATTGCCCAGGACCGGATGGTCTGCATCATACATTCATAAAAGAATTGGATTGCGGATGCACTCATTGGAATATTTCGATCCTCTGCCGATTCCGGAAATGTTCCTGATAACGGGACCACCAGAAATAAAGCAATCTTTTCAAAAAGAGGAACATTATCTAACATGCTTCTTTGGACAAATAGTGGAATGGCAGAACATTAAAAAATTCATAGGGAAATCATAGAATTTACAGTGCAGAAGGAGGCCATTCGGCCCATTGAGTCTGCGCCGGCTCTTGGAAAGAGCACCTACCCAAGGTCAACACCTCCACCCTATCCCCATAACCCAGTAACCCCACCCAACACTAAGGGCAATTTTGGACACTAAGGACAATTTGTCATGACCAATCCACCTAACCAGCACATCTTTGGACTGTGGGAGGAAACCGGAGCACCCGGAGGAAACCCACGCACACACGGGGAGGATGTGCAGACTCCACACAGACTGTGACCCAAGCCGGAATCGAACCCGGGACCCAGGAGCTGTGAAGCAATTGTGCTATCCACAATACTACTGTGCTGCCCACGGTATCAGGAAGATTCAAATTGTTTTTATGAAAGAGAAATTATTTGTAATTAGTTACTGAAATTATTTGAGACACAACAAGCAGAGAGAATAAAAGTCATCTAGTAGGTATACTGTATTTGGATTTCCAAACGAGTTTTGGAAAGCTGCCACGTTGAAGGTTACAGTTAAGTACAAGGTAAAGGCCCATGGTCTTGTGGTCATTACTTTACTGTGGATAAAAGGTTGACTAACCAATAAACAATCGCAATAATTAGAGCATTCTCATGTTTGCAATCTGTACCTCGTGAGCTTTTATTGTGATTAGTGCTGCAGTCTTACCAATTTACAATGTATATTAATAATTTAGACGAATCGAGCAGAGAACGTTGTCGAGAGGAAAGATGTTAGCTAGAGAGTGTGAAACGGAATGCTGATTGCTAATAGGAGTAGGATAAATTTGGCAACTGGAATGCAATATGGGAAAAGGTGAGATTGTCTATTTACGCAGGAACAAAGAAACGAAACAAAATATAATTTAAATGGAGAGCGATGACAGAATGCTGAAGTACAGAAACGTCTGAGTGTTCTCCTACAGGAGACAAAAGGTTAGCACGTAGACACAGCAAGTAGTTTGGAAGGCAAACTAAATCTTGATCTTTATTACAATGGGAATAGAGAATGGAAGCCATCAAGTCTCATTAGATCTGTACGGGGAGTGTTGAGACCATATCTCAGTACTGCGGACAATGTTGGTATAATTTTTAAAGCAATGAGAGTCTTGTATTAGATAGAGTTCAGAGAAACTCCACCTGGTTGTTATCGAGAATGAAAGGTTCGTCTTGTGTTTACTCCACCTGGTTGGTTTCGAGAATGAAACTTTGTCCTGTGCTTAAAGGCGAAGCAGTCTGGGCATTTAAGTATTGGAGTTTGGCGGTAGAGATCCGTTATTGTTGAAACATATAAAATTCTGAGAGGGCTTGACAGTTTGTAGGAGACGGCAAGAGGAACTCACCCTCGAAGGTGGAACTAAAATTAGTCTAAAAATTGGGGTCTTCCATTTAACACGGAAATGAGGAGAGATTTATTCTCTCAATTGATCATTTTGTTTTCAATTCTTTACCGCAGACAACAACAGAAATTGGGCGATTCACTACATTAAAAGCTCATGTCATAAACACTCTCGCTTGTCAGGAGAGTCAATAGTTCTGAGGCAGGACCGTGAAGCTGAGACCGTGATCACATCAATCATGATGTTATTAATGCCAGATTACGTTCGAGAAGCCAAATGACCTATCCTGTTCCCATTTCTGATGTCCTTATGTCCTCTTTGTATCAGCATCCCTCATTCGGGCGGGCAGCGAATACAAACCAATGACATCCAGGAAACTTAATTTGGATCCTCCTCTCCGTGTACACGTTGTTGCAGTTTGAACGCTCGGTTTTAATAACCTACGCGTGCAAACACTGTTCAACGCAATGCATGCAAACTGCGCATTATAATGATGTCCTCTCCCAGAAGCTGTTGAAACAACCTATTTTAACATCTGGCTGACAGGTATTTCCTCACGTAATCACTGTATCCACGAGCGATGCAAACTTGTGGTTGAATCTGATTCCCTTACCCGATTATACTTGATCCTCTTACCCAGAGATTTTCCAAATCCAAAGGCGTTAACAATTTGGTCCAAATGATTTCCTCTTACAATAAAATGCAATTGATTTTAATCTCGAGTCTCAAATGCATTTTTTTTTACACCCAGTGAGTGACCAGGAAATTCATGTTCAAAATTCCATTACTTAACAACCAAAACAAAACTCCCTCTAACACTCAAATGTAATCAACTTGCTATACTTTCACGTTACTTCTGATAATATCCTCCCGACATACACAGCTCTTGTTGTCAAAAGAACATCCGACTTCTAATTTGAAACGTCTTCTTGGCCCCGTGCAAGAATGGTATGTCCCTCATTTTAAGATTATTATTTGTTGTTGAATTCTGCACCAAAGATAACATATTGACCCTATTAAATACTTGAGAGATGCAAACTTCCCACTCTCAATATCCACTATGAAATGGAATATAATTTTGAATTTGAAACCCTTCCATCTAGCTTAACCTTCCAAGTCTGGGATTATGTTAGGAAGGAGGTGCCATCATTTACCGACCTGCCGCTTCCAGGTCAGCAGGATAGGGTGGTGTCAAAAACAGGCCTTGGCGATGTTAGGGTATTGGGGATTTACATGGAATTAATGGATTGGGAGGGAACCCCGATAGGAGAAGTCAAACGGAAGTGGGAGGCAGAGCTGGAGAGGGAGCTGGAGGCTGGATTATGGTAGGAGGCTCTGAGGAGAGTAAATGCATCCTCTTCGTGTGCTAGGTTTAGTCTCATTCAATGCAAAGTAGTTCGTAGTGCGCAAATGTCGGTGGCCGGAATTAGCAGGTTCTTTCATGGAGTAGAGGATCGGTGTGGGTGGTGCGCCGGGAGGCTCGCGAACCATATCTACATGTTTTGGGCGTGCCTGAAGCTGAGAGGAGTCTGGCAGGGGTTCGCTGACGTTATGTACGAAGTTGGGCAGTGAAGGTTGCCCCGAGTCCAGAAGTGGCGATTTTTGGAGAGCTGGAAAACCCGGGAGTCCATCGGCAAAATAGGCCGACGTCTTGGCCTTTGCCTCTCTGGTAGCCTGGAGACGGAGTCTGCTGGAGTGGAGGGACATGGGGTCACCGAAGCCGAGGGTATGGGTGAGGGACCTCGTGGAATTCCTTGGCATTGAAAAAATCAAGTTTGCCTTGAGAGGATCTGTATTTTTTTCCCGTCGATGGAAGCCGGTTATTAACTTCTTCAAAGATAGTTAAGACGTCATCAGTGTGTGTGTGTGTGTGTGGGGGGGAGGGGGGAAGGGCGGGAGGGAGAGAGGGAGGGGGTTACGGGGGCTAAAAACTGGGGAGCATTATGGGTGAAGGGGAACGGCAGGGAGGATGGGCCTCATATTTGTTATGAGATTTTCTGGTTCTCTTTTTGGTTTTGGTTGTCTTTGAATGAAGGAATGCGTCTTATTTGACTGGTATAACCATCTGGGATGGCTCCCGGTTACAAATTGGACACTCGCAAAGAATGCAGGGAAATTGGACAATACTAAGAAACAAGCAGGTGCAAGCTCTGTCTGTTGATTAGAACCTTAAACTCTCAGACATACGCACCCAATTTTGGCAAATTACGTTCAAAATTCTTTTGTTTGGTTTTGGCAACCCTTAGGTTGCTTCTCTATGCTATTTACATCCTCAAACATTGGGATGGTAAATCACACAGGCTGCCAGACGGCTCACAGTATGGCAGTATTTTCCTTAGATGTCTTGTCCCAACATTCGGTTTTAATTAAAAAATGAGGGAGTCACAGATGGTGACCAATTATAAAGGGAAATTGGCAATAAAGGACAGACAGACAGATATACGAGATCTTAAGCAAGATAATAACAGAAATCATGCTTGTGTTCACAGAACTCCAGAACCCCAGGAACCCCAGAGGAAGACAAAATAGTAGACCGACAAAAATGAAGGCAGCCTTTGTGTTCACATGGATCTTAGCGGGATCCCTTCAGTTGCACGTGGACGCTACCCCCCTGACCCCTACAACACAAACCATAAATGATTCCCACCCCTGCAATACACGGAACCCCGAGATAACTAGCCCTGCGACAGCTAGCAATACCGCGACCTGGTGTGATAAGTTTAGCACCTGGTACTCACTCTCATTTTTAGTCGAAGCACTCTTAGTGCTGGCGATACTTTGCAGTGTCGTGCAAACATTTAGAGTTAGGAAATGGCGAAAGAGAGCATCGCACCCCGGTATACAGGTTTAGGTCCCCCATTTTCGGATTTCACCAGACCCCCGAACCCATTGGGACGGATTAAAGAGCATCCATTTTCTTTATGTATTCTGTGGAATAAAGAGATGTAAACCTCTGTGTCTGACTGCCAGGCCAGAGAAATTTGTGTGCTGCTATTTTGTACAGTTTAAGATGTATAGATTATTTTCGGATTGTTTGTATTTTGGATTATTTGAATGAGGATAGCTTATTGAGAATAGTTAGAGGTTCCAGTTTTTTATTTTCCTGATTGCATGTATTAATGTCATAGCGCCCCGTAGAGTTTTATGATGATGAATATATTTAAAATGGTTTAGGTAAAATTGTGTTGCATAGGATAGGACCGTGTAGAGCCTAAGTATGGGTGCCCCGGTTGGTCAGAGGATGAAGACGACATAGTAGTATGATCCTTCACGCTTCGCATTGAGGATCACAAGGAGGGAGTGTAACCATCTGGAATGGCCACGTCCCGGTTACAAAATGGACACTCAGAAAGATTGCAGGGAAAAGTGGACAACACTAAGAAACAAGCAGGTGCAAGCTCTGTCTGTTGATTAGAACCTTTAACTCTCAGACAGGACAGAAACTGCCAAGCAATCTACATACCAATGAGCCATCCCCGGGGACAAAAGGGGAACATTTAGATACACAATGTTAAGGCAGACACCCCGGCCCCAGAAGAGGCTAAAACAAAGCAGACCAACTGTCACTAGGACACTCCCAGCGATCATTTGAGGAAGATCGATACGGATAATTGGGAAAGACCCAATTAATTGAGGCCAAGTTCAAGGCCCGCCCAAAAGCGCACAAAGCCCTTTTTTAGTATAAAAGATATTCCCCAAGGGGGAATCTTTCTCCTTTGGCTTTGGCTCTCACCGAAGAGAGAGAGCAGCCTAGCAGCTGCATCAGACCAAGTAAATTCCAAGTCAATGCACGCTACGAGATAGACGCTCCTAGTTGCTACCCTGTAAACAGCTCAACCCAGCAGCCTCAGAACCGAGTAACGGCCATTGTTCCTCTGACTGAGTGGGCACCCGAAGCTAAGTATAGGCTTTCGTAATAGTGGTAGTTTAGTTTGTAGGGTGTATGCATGAGTAGGTTTGACTGTGTGTAATAAATGAGCATTGCTTTTGAACTTACTAACTGGTGTATCGAGTCATTGATCAGTATTCGGTTCCTAACCTTGTGGCGGTGTCGAAAGATACCTGGCGACTCTTGAGCAAACGTAATTAAACAGAGCTAAATTAAGCGCCAACCAAAGAGAGAAACACTGGTCGGGCCTGCATGTAACTCCAGATGCAAAGCAGTGCAATTGAATGTTAACTGCTCTCTGACATCGCCTAGCATGCGACTCAGTTAACTCCAATTTTGGTTGGGCAACAAAAAACAGCTTTGTCTCTGATGCCTGCAATCTGTCAAACGATATGAGTTTAAAATCCAATATGGTTGGAATGATAGTCAGTTGAAACGTTTGTCATTTTAAAATCTCTATTGCAGGCAATACTGTTGTGATGGTGATACTGTCCCGAGGAAAATGCGGTCTCTCCAAATGTGTGACTCGCTACCTGGTGGCCATGGCAGCAGCAGATCTCTTGGTTGTTGTCACTGATGTCATAGTAAGGTGTATCATCAATATTTATATCCCTACTTCATTCTTGACCATCACTCCCATATGTAATCTCACCACAGCCCTGATTTTTGCTGCCACAGAAACATCAGTCTGGTTCACAGTTTTGTTCACCTTCGATCGATTTGTTGCAATTTGCAGTCAGAAATTGAAATCGAAGTATTGTACCGAGAAAACAGCAGCAGTTGTTATTGGTATTGTTAGCATATTCAGCTGTTTCCAAAACATACCCTGGTACTTTGTAGGTGAACCGGAATACTTCTCCGAAAATGTACCTCACAATTGTCGTGCAAAAGCGATATTTTTTACTTCACCGGCGTGGGCAACATTCGAATTACTTCACCTTATCTTAACACCTTTTGTACCGTTTATTCTGATTTTGTTGTTCAATGCTATTACCGTCAGGCACATTTTTGCGGCCAATAGGGTCCGCAAGGGATTTTTGAACGGCAACAATGGAGTAAAACAGAAGGATGGAGAGACAGATAACCGAAAGAAATCCATCGTGTTGCTCTTCAGTATATCAGGCACGTTTATACTGTTATGGAGCACAGAATTTGTGTATCTTATATCACTGCATGTGAATAAATCCGAGTACGTCCTGGACAATGACCTTGAATCAGTGGCAATTATGCTTCAGATGCTGAGCACCTGCACCAATGCGTGTATTTATGGTGTGACCCAGAGAAAATTCAGAGAGGAGCTGAAAAATGCGATGAAATACCCACTGTATCTCATTTCCAAACTATTTAAATGAACATTCTATTTGACAACTTTTGGCATTTAAGAAGAGAAACATCATAAATGCACTGAAGCAACTGAACTTCCTGAAAACAATGGACAACGGTATATGTACCGAACCTAAATAGATTTTTGAACTACCGCGTGGGGTAAGGAAATGAGAAAAAATGAATTCAATGTCATTCATGATAATTAAAAAACATGATCAAATGTTCCGCTTTTGCAGGCGACAGTTTCATTAACACACACACAAACACAAGGGTAATCTCTCAGAGTCTGACACAACCCTGTTCAATTGAACATTTTGTTCTGATCAGAATATTTTTTTCTGTGTACACTGGTAAAATATGAACATGATTTCAAACTCCAGTAGGTTGCTCAGGAGATCATTTTATTTCTGACCTGCTGTGGAGCAATATTTCCTCACTATTGCAAAAGTTCTCTATGGTCCCCCCTGCATTTTTGCGAGTTTTGATTTAGTTTCCTTACAGCCTTCCTTTATGGTCCCTCTGAGGTCAATATGGTGGCAATATCGAACTCCAACGCCAACTGTAGCTCATTCGACATCACCCAAACTGAATTGCGGACCTTCTAACATTTCTTCCTGGCTTCCACGTTATATCAACTTGTTAATGGCTCTCACTCCTCAGATCAGTACAACCCATCTTCAAACTGCTGCTATCACCACCCCGCCCAAAGGAAAGCCAAATGCTGCTATTACAAAGTGTAGCCGAATAGCCAATCTCCTCTTCTCTCCATTGACCATGATAGTGCCGTTGACGTCCACATTCATGCTCAGCATTCCTGGAACATTATGTTGAAATGGATTAAAAGTATCAAATTTCCAACCCTTCCCCGTAGTGAAATGGCCTCACACCATTCTCTGCTATGTTGCAGGCTTTGACGGAGCTGGCGACACCATTCTCCGCCAATGTGCCTCCACTTTAGTTCAGCTTGTTGAGACTGTATTTTCTTAGTTCTACTCTTAATAATAGCGTTGTACGCAGTCAATCATTTGTAAACACATGTGTTCCCGAACTCATATTCCAAACGCTGGATATGTTTAAGGTCTGCACTTGGACGTAATTACATTTTATTGGCATAATGCTCTCCAGTATTATCGTCCAAAATGCCAAAGTCTGGTTCCAGAAGTTAGAGAATTTCATAGAATTTACAGTGCAGAAGGAGGCCATTCGGCCCATCGAGTCCGCACCGGTGCTTGGAAAGAGCACCCTACCTAAGCCCACACCTCCACCCTATCCCCGTAACCTAGTAACCCCACCTAATCGCTTTGGGCACTAAGGGCAATTTAGCATGGCCAATCCACCTAACCTGCACATCTTTGGACTGTGGCAGGAAACCGGATCATCCATAGGAAACCCACGCACACACAGGGAGAACGTGCAGACTCCGCACAGACAGTGAACCAAGCCCGGAATCGAGCCTGGGTCCCTGGAGATATGAAGCAACTGTGCTAACCACTGTTCTACCGTGCCGTCCGATGGTAACGCATCTTTTGACGGCATCCATCTTTTCCTCACAACCACCTCCACTTGCACAAAGGCTGTATACCTTTAGGAAATCATAAGAACATACAAAATAGGAACGGAACAATCCATGCGTCCCGTTGATCCTGCTCTGTCATTCTATTAGATCACAGCTGGCCTGGATGCCACTTTCCGCCAGCTCCTCCCCTGCCCCTAAATGTTAGCCACTCCTTTGTTGATCAACATTCTCTCCGAGTTAGCCTGGAATAGCCCGATGGCCCAGTCTCTTTAGAAGACAATTTCAAAGACGAGCAGCCTCTGAGACAAGAAAACCTTCCTTATTTCAGTCTTAAATGGAGATCTGTTATATTTTAATTTGCGCCCCTGCGTTCCACATCCCCCCCCCCCCCCCCCCCCCCTCCGCGAGGGAAAACATCGTCTTAGTATTTAGACCATCAAACCCCTTCAAGATCAGATATTTCCAGTAAGGTTACCTCTCATGCCTAAACTCCAGTGAGTACTGGCTCAAACAGATCAACTGTTTCCCATAAGAGAACCCCATTCATGCCAGGAAATAGTCCACACTTCACTGAACTTCATACAATGCAACTTTACCCATCATAAGTAAATATGCCAAAACTCTATCTAAATCTTTGGATGTATTAGCATTACCCTAAAAGTTGCAAGAAGATCTCCTATTTTATACTCCACTCTTACAATAAATGTTAACATTGTATTTTCTTTCCTAATTACTTATTCTTATTATTATTACCTAATTACTTAGCAGCATGCTAAGTTGTTGTGACTCGTGTACAAAGGCCCCAAGATCCATCTGTCAGGTAGAATTCTAAAGTTTATCTCCATTTATATATATCGTTTGTATTTTCTTAACAAAGAGGATATCCTCATGTTTAACCACGTTGTGCATCATCTGCTGAACTTTATTTTTCCACAGGCTTATCTTATCTTTTTATTTACAACCCCTTGTATACGCTTTTTGCTCGACTCACAGCTTGTTTTCCTACCATCTCTACATATCGCACACAACTTGGCTGCAATAAAGTCGGTCACTTCACCCAAGTCATTGAAGGAAACTTTGAACAATTGAGGTTCGAGCATTGATCCGTGCGGCACTCCTCCAGTTTGCCAATCTGAAAGGCCTAATATACCCGAACTCTCTTTTTCCTGCTCATTAGCCAATCATCTATCCATGCTAACAAACTCCCGCAAAACCAATTGCTGTTACTTTTCATGTAGTCAATTATAGAACCTCTTTGCAATGTCAAAACGCACCGAAGTTGGTCTGGTCAGCTGGCTACACCTTCAAATTGCTCTAGGACGATTTTCCCGTCACAAAGTTCTGAAGACTCTGCCTCATTCTACTGTGATTTTTATGTAAATTTCCTGATGTTAACTCTTTCATAATTGATTGCAACATTTTCCCAAAGATTCTCTCCTCAATACTGTAATCAATTTTATTCAACATAGCAACCTCCGCCTCTTCTGATTTATCCCGTTTTCCCCAGTTCTATTCCGTTTGAAGCCAATAGGAATGTTCATCTGGTATCCCTGACATTCATTAAGCCAGATTGCAACACTAGCTGTGCTATCATAATTATTAGTGTTTATCCCTGGCTTTCGCTTATTTCCTTTTGACTAGACACGTGGGTTCAAGTGCGTACACTCGTCAGAGAACAACACATATTACACCTGTTTGCTCGCCTGTGGCGTGGACTTTGAGGCGACAATACTCACCGCTCTTTAGGGTCATATAACTACATCTTCCCGCAAGAAATCTGGACATAAGATGAAAAGCGCAAGTTGAAATGCGCGACAATGCATTCCTCTGGAGCATCCACTGATGGTCTACTGGACTCACTCAGTAAAATGGCAGAGACGTAAACCTCTTGAATTTAGGGTGACTTTTTCCTACTGATAAATCTTGAGTCCATATTCATTTTTAAAAAGATGATATTAGAAGATTCAATGGAGACTTTGCTGAGGAAGGTAACTGCTGTAGCGGGAGATTCATCAACAAGTGCAACATTTGAAATGTTGGTTCTGTTTATGAATTGAATGCAACACTTTAGTGTGGCTTATCAGATTTCTCAGCTGAATTTTATAATTGATTGATTGATTTATTGTCACATGTACCGAAGTACGGGCATCATCTCACGACTAAAACATTTACGAACTGCCCTTAAGCAAACGAGAAATACAAAGAGAACTATAGCATTTTATTTATAAAACTTGCACAACAGTTAGTGCAAAGGAAGTTTCTTATCCCTCACGCCTAACAGATGAAGGAATAAATTAGTAGAAACAAACAACGCAAGGTGCATTTACAGTGAAACACGGCAACAGTTAAGGTGGTTGAATACTACACAAAAAAATATTTTTTTGTAAGACAACAGTTAGCATTAGTATCGGCTCCGTGTTTCATTGTGAACAGATGAATGTAAGGCTGCATTTGGCATTGACTTTCCTGGTTGAGTAGAGATAACAGGCTATATAAACCAATGGGTAATATTGGCAACAGAACTATAATTTACGTCGAAACAATTCTACTATCCAATATTTATTACTAGTCTAACACGAGCAGCTGTCTGTCCATGCAGCATCAGTATTATTTAAGACAGCTTAGGGATACTTTAGCGAATGCTTTCTGCACATCCAAATGCTACACCCAATGGATGCGCCTTATCCATCTTCCTTATCGATGCACTGGAATTTTCCAAGTGTCCTATTACCACCTCTCTGATAATTTAAATCATTTTGACCAGAAGTGATGTTAAACTGTCTGTAGTTTCTCGTTTTCTCTCTTCGGCTCGTTAATGGTGCAAAGTTTGAGACTTGGAGTTTCAGCGGGAGCGGAGTGCAGAGGCTGCTGGTGGGTGAGTATTGGAGTTTAAAATAACTTGTCGTGCAGGAGCAGCTCTTGGAGTTTCAGTGGGAGCAGAGTACGCGGGCTGCTGGTGGGTGAGTATTTAAGTAAACACTTACCTGGTCCCGTTTCTGTTCCTCTTTGCTGTTGTATTTTAAAAAAAAAAAATTTTTTAAGGCAGGAACAGGAAGCTGGACCCGCGGACTTCTGGGACGTCCCTCACCAATAAATTCTGGTGGAGAGGTGGAGTCTGAGATGAGGAATGGGGAGAGGGTGCAATTAAACACATGGCTACAGGGATGGTGCAGGCGGGAGGGATTCAGATTTCTGGATAACTGGGGCTCTTTCTGGGGAAGGTGGGACCTCTACAGACAGGATGGTCTACATCTGAACCTGAGGGGCACAAATATCCTGAGGGGGAGATTTGTTAGTGCTGTTTGGGGGGAGGGGGGGTTTAAACTAATGAGGCAGGGGCATGGGAACCTGGATTGTAGTTTTAGGGTACGGGAGAATGAGAGTATAGAGGTCAGGAGCACAGATTTGACATCGCAGGAGGGGGCCAGTGTTCAGGTAGGTGGTTTGAAATGTGTCTACTTCAATGCCAGGAGTATACGAAATAAGGTAGGGGAACTGGCAACATGGGTTGGTACCTGGGACTTCGATGTTGTGGCCATTCCGGAGACATGGATAGAGCAGGGACAGGAATGGATGTTGCAGGTTCCGGGGTTTAGGTGTTTTAGTAAGCTCAGAGAAGGAGGCAAAAGAGGGGGAGGTGTGGCGCTGCCTGTCAAGAGCAGTATTGCGGTGGCGGAGAGGATGCTAGATGGGGACTCATCTTCCGAGGTAGTATGGGCTGAGGTTAGAAACAGGAAAGGAGAGGTCACCCTGTTGGGAGTTTTCTATAGGCCTCCAAATAGTTTTAGGGATGTAGAGGAAAGGATGGCGAGGATGATCCTGGATAAGAGCGAAAGTAACAGGGTAGTTATTACGGGAGACTTTAACTTTCCAAATATTGACTGGAAAAGATATAGTTCGAGTACATTAGATGGGTCGTTTTTTGTACAGTGTGTGCAGGAGGGTTTCCTGACACAATATGTTGACAGGCCAACAAGAGGCGAGGTCACGTTGGATTTGGTTTTCGGTAATGAACCAGGCCAGGTGTTGGACTTGGAGGTAGGAGAGCACTTTGGGGACAGTGACCACAATTCGGTGACGTTTACATTAGTGATGGAAAGGGATAAGTATACACCGCAGGGCAAGAGTTATAGCTGGGGGAAGGGTAATTATGATGCCATTAGACGTGACTTGGGGGGGATAGGTTGGAGAAGAAGGCTGCAAGTGTTGGGCACACTGGATAAGTGGAGCTTGTTCAAGGATCAGCTACTGCGTGTTCTTGATAAGTACGTACCGGTCAGGCAGGGAGGAAGGCATAGAGCGAGGGAACCGTGGTTTACCAAAGAAGTGGAATCTCTTGTTAAGAGGAAGAAGGAGGCCTATGTGAAGATGAGGTGTGAAGTTTCAGTTGGGGCGATGGATAGTTACAAGGTAGCGAGGAAGGATCTAAAGAGAGAGCTAAGCCGAGCAAGGAGGGGACATGAGAAGTATTTGGCAGGTAGGATCAAGGAAAACCCAAAAGCTTTCTATAGGTATGTCAGGAATAAGCGAATGATTAGGGTAAGAGTAGGACCAGTCAAGGACAGGGATGGGAAGTTGTGTGTGGAGTCTGAAGAGATAGGCGAGATACTAAATGAATATGTTTCGTCAGTATTCACTCAGGAAAAAGATAATGTTGTGGAGGAGAATGCTGGGACCCAGGCTATTAGAATAGATGGCATTGAGGGAAGTAGGGAAGAGGTGTTGGCAATTCTGGACAGGCTGAAAATAGATAAGTCCCCGGGGCCTGATGGGATTTATCCTAGGATTCTCTGGGAGGCCAGGGAAGAGATTGCTGGACCTTTGGCTTTGATTTTTATGTCATCATTGGCTACAGGAATAGTGCCAGAGGACTGGAGGATAGCAAATGTGGTCCCTTTGTTCAAAAAGGGAGCAGAGACAACCCCGGCAACTATAGACCGGTGAGCCTCACGTCTGTAGTGGGTAAAGTCTTGGAGGGGATTATAAGAGACAAGATTTATAATCATCTAGATAGGAATAATAAGATCAGGGATAGTCAGCATGGCTTTGTGAAGGGTAGGTCATGCCTCACAAACCTTATCGAGTTCTTTGAGAAGGTGACTGAACAGGTAGACGAGGGTAGAGCAGTTGATGTGGTGTATATGGATTTCAGTAAAGCGTTTGATAAGGTTCCCCACAGTAGGCTATTGCCGAAAATACGGAGGCTGGGGATTGAGGGTGATTTAGAGATGTGGATCAGAAATTGGCTAGCTGAAGGAAGACAGAGGGTGATGGTTGATGGGAAATGTTCAGAACGGAGTTCAGTTACAAGTGGCGTACCACAAGGATATGTTCTGGGGCCGTTGCTGTTTGTCATTTTTATCAATGACCTAGAGGAAGGCGCAGAATGGTGGGTGAGTAAATTTGCAGGCGACACTAAAGTCGGTGGTGTTGTCGACAGTGTGGAAGGATGTAGCAGTTTACAGAGGGACATAGATAAGCTGCAGAGCTGGGCTGAGAGGTGGCAAATGGAGTTTAATGTAGAGAAGTGTGAGGTGATTCACTTTGGAAGGAATAATAGGAATGCAGAATATTTGGCTAATGGTAAAGTTCTTGGAAGTGTGGATGAGCAGAGGGATCTAGGTGTCCATGTACATAGATCCCTGAAAGTTGCCACCCAGGTTGATAGGGTTGTGAAGAAGGCATAAGGAGTGTTGGCCTTTATTGGTAGAGGGATTGAGTTCCGGAGTCATGAGGTCATGTTGCAGCTGTACAAAACTCTGGTACGGCCACATTTGGAGTATTGCGTACAGTTCTGGTCACCGCATTATAGGAAGGACGTGGAGGCTTTGGAGCGGGTGCAGAGGAGATTTACCAGGATGTTGCCTGGTATGGAGGGAAAGTCTTATGAGGAAAGGCTGATGGACTTGAGGTTGTTTTCGTTGGAGAGAAGAAGGTTAAGAGGAGACTTAATAGAGGCATACAAAATGATCAGGGGGTTAGATAGGGTGGACAGTGAGAGCTTTCTCCCGCGGATGGAAATGGCTGGCACGAGGGGACATACCTTTAAACTGAGGGGTAATAGATATAGGACTGAGGTCAGAGGTAGGTTCTTTACACAAAGAGTGGTGAGGCCGTGGAATGCCCTACCTGCAACAGTAGTGAACTCGCCAACATTGAGGGCATTTAAAAGTTTATTGGATAAGCATATGGATGATAATGGCATAGTGTAGGTTAGATGGCTTTTGTTTCGGTGCAACATCGTGGGCCGAAGGGCCTTTACTGCGCTGTATCGTTCTATGTTTTATGTATGTCTAATCCTTAAGATCTCTTGGAGAATTTATTCGATAACTGCAGCCACTACTTTCTTAAGCCCTAGAATTTAGACCGAGAGGTTCGAAAGATTTGTTCGCACTTTCTCCCAGGAATGTCTACAGCAGCATATCCTTGCTGATACTGATGTCTACAAGTTATATCCACTGGATGTTTGGTTTGACGTTAGTTTTGGGATGTTCGTGAGCGATTTCTTCATTCACTGTTGCAATTTCAACCTTATCTGTGTCTAATTGGTCAATGATTACACTCACAATTGTTTTTCTATATACCGATCTTAGAGAACGTTTTACAGATTGTTTTATACCACTAGATTGTGTAGCATTATTTTCTCTTTGCTCTGTCCTTTCCAATTGTCGGTCTGCTTTTGATGAAACCTAAAATATTTCCATTCCCGAGGTTTATTATTTGGTTTGGCGAAATCAGTTGATCTTGTTCTCTTCTTGTTAATTGCGATTGACTATGATACCATTAATTTTTTGGGGCTGTTTGGCATTGACTTAATGTATATGTAGTTAACTTGTTCTATGAATTTCTTGTCTAAAATCATATATTTTGAAATGTTATTTCAATATCTATAGATAATAGTTCACAGCACAACGCTACGTTGTTTGCTATTATGAAATTTGCCATGCTAGGTACAAAGCTAAATTAATATTTTTCGATGTAGAATTAAATTTTCCGCTGTATTATTTCACTGTTCTTCAGAAACCAATGTGTTGTAAGACCTCTCTGTTCATTAGCAGATCTAAACTAAATTGTTGCCTTGTTGATTTGCTGGCATACTGATCTATAAATCTATCTTGTATCTTTCATTATGATCTGGATGAATAAGGAACATTTCGTCTGGGATTTCATTCTGTTAAGGAGTTATATTGCCAGTAATATCGTGGACTGACCTGCTCAAATTTGCTGTTGCCGTTCTGAATGCATTGAAATGGAAACCTCCCCTTTGTCTGTTTAGTGACTGTAACTAATGGCAAACATTGTGCAAGCTGCCTTTCCCAGTTGGGAACCGATTGTTCTATAAAGGGGGCACTGAGGGATCGCAGACACATTCCATTGTGAATTGCAAATCAGACCAGTCGGCAAAGGTTCTTCGAAATAATGGAACGGCCAATAATTCTACAGATAAAGGATATTTTCTATCCTGTGCTGGTAGCCATTGGTACTCCCGGTAAGTCAGATTATCCTTCTGCATAATAGCCGATGAATATTTCAGTAACTATGATGGTATGATGCCCGAGATGGCAATGACCGGAGTGGGAAACATGTCTGAAAGGATGGACAGTGGACAGGCAACGGCAGGCATTCAATTTCTATTTGTCGCAAGAATTGAAAGGGAACTGTGGCAAAACTAGGACTTACAAGCGACGTTAGAGATTATTTTAGTATTAAAGAAGAGGCATACAGATTAATTGGAAAAAAACAAGAGGCCTGACGTTTCGGTACAGTTTTAAATTCAGCAAAGGCAGACCAAGGGATTGATTAAGAAGGGAAAAAGACAATTTGAAAGTAACTCAGCGGGGAACATAAAAACTTACTCTAAAAGTTTATATTGGTTTGTAAAGAGAAAAAAAGTAACAATAACGAGTGCATGCCCCTTACAGTCTGAAACGGGAAAATTTATAACAAGGAACAAAGAAATGGCTGATGAACTAAATTCGTACTTTGCTTGTGTCTTCACAAAGGAAGACATGAATAATGTTCTGAATGTTCTGAGGAGCACAAGTTTTAGTGAGGAGCGGAAGAAAATTAATGTTAGTAAAGAAATGGTATTGGGAAAATTAATGGGATTGAAGGCGGATTCATCTCCAGGGCCTGATAATCTGCATCCGGAGTATTCAAGGAAATGTCCCTAGAAATAATGATTGGAGGTCATTTTCCAAAATTCGACGGACTCTGCAATGGTTCTTACAGATTGGAGGGTAGCGAATGTATCCCCACTATTCAAAAAGGGAGGTAGAAAGAAAACAGGAAACTATTGTCCAGTGAGCCTAACGCCGGTAGTAGGAACGTTTCTGGAGTCCATTTTCAAGGGTGTCACAGCATAGGATTTGGAAAGCAGTGGTATAATCGAACAAAGTCAGCATGGATTTTTGAAAGGAAACTCATGCTTGACAAATCTGCTGGGATTCTTTGAAGATGTAACTAATAGAGTTGACCAATGGGAACCGATGGGTATGGTTTATTTAGACTTTCAGAGGCCTTTCGACAAGGTCTCACATAGCAGATTAAATATGTAAAGTTAAAGTGCAAGGGATTACGTGTAGTGTCTTGAGATGGATAAAAGGCTGGTTCGCAGAACGGAAACAAAATTTGGAATCAAAAGGTCTTTTTCTGACTTGTCGGCAGTGACAAGTGGGTAACCGCAGGGATCTGTGAAAGGACCCAAATGTTAACATTATATTTTAATGATTTGGATGAGGGAGCTAACTGCATTATCACCAAAGTTGCAGATGATACGAAGTTGGGTGTGAGGGTGAGCTGTGAGGAGGATGCAGAGATTCCTGAGCAGGATTTTGACAGGCTGAGTGAGTGGGGATAATGCATGGCAGATGTAGTATAATGTGGCTAAAGTTTATCCACTTCAGTAATAAACATAGGAGGGCAGGTAATCATCTAAATGGATGTAAATTCAGAGAGGCTGATTCTCAGAGTGACCTTAGTGTCCTCGTGCATCGGTCACTGAAAGTAAGCGTTCTGGTACAGCAGGCAATAAATACGACACATGGTATGTTTGCCGTCATGGCGGGCGGATTTGAGTACAGGCATAGGGATGTTTTACTCGAATTGTATATCGGATTGGTCAGGACGCACCACGAGTATTGAGTGCTGTTTTGGTGTCCTTATCTGAGGAAGGGTGCTCTTGCTATGGGGAGGCTGCAGTGAAAGTTTACGAGGCTGATTATTGGGATAGCGACTGTCATATGAAGAGAGACTAAATCGGTCAGAATTATATCCATTGGAGTTTAGAAGAGAGTGAGTCGATCTCATAGAAGCTCACAAAATTCTAACAGCATTATACAGGATAGATTCAGAAAGAATGTTCCCGATGGCGCAGGAGTCTAGAATGAGGCGTCATAGTTGGAGGATAAGCGCTAAACCTTTTAGGACTGAGATAAGGAGACATTTCTTCACTCAGAGATTGGTGAATCCGTGGAATTCGCTATCACGTTAAGTAGTTGAAATGCAAACGTTGTGTAATTTCAAGAAGGAGTTAGATATATCTCCTGCTACATGGAACAAGGTCTATGGGGGAAGCCGGGTTCACGGTGTTGAATTTGATGATCAGCCACGATCATAATGGATGGTAGAGAAGGCTTGACGGGCCGAATGGCTTCCTTCTGCTGATACTTTCTACGTTTCAAATGATTATGTAGCAGAACAAGAATCTCCTCCTCGTAGATCCATTTTCTAGTGCATTGACATAGTGACTATGAGAGCGAAGAACGCACAGAGCGGCGGGGGGGGGGGGGGGGGGGGCTCTGTTGGTGGGTGGAATGAGGATCAATGCACAATTTTCTATTGAAAATAAGAGATGGCGAGACTGATTCTCCGACAGTCAAAGAGATTGATAGATCACAAAATAACGTGTTTTTATTTATTATTTCAGGGCACGTGTGTGGTTTTAGCATTGGCAGCATTTGCTGTCCATTCTTAGTTGGACGTGAATTGGTGATGGTGAATTTCCTATAATCCCATGGTATCATTCATACCTGACTACAGTAATTTGATAATTTTTCTGACTGCAAAAGAATAGCACAATCATGAGAAAATTTGGCATTTTAAAGCAATAATATTTGAAACATACGTATGGAAAATATTTTTAGGATTCCACCAGCTCCCACTCAGTTCCAGAGCAATTCTCTCCCGCCCATTATACATGGAATCAACATGTCTTTTGAATTGTGTTATTTCTTCTCTCAGTTGAAGGATTTATTTGAATTGACACATTTCCAATTATTGTGCTTAAATCTTGTTGACTGTTATTTCCATCTAATACCGCGAAACTGGTCTCCAAATAAATCGCAGGAACTAAATGTGAATTTTCATCACTTGCGCCACTGGCCTTGAGTAATAACGCAGAAAATCAGGTTGGTGAATCACAATGTACACGTTCAATTAAATTATTTTGTTTTAGCGCTTCGCATACAAAATTAGGCATTGAAATCTATGTGATATAATTCCTTTGAAACTATCGAAAATAAACACGTTATAGAATCATCTAAGATTTTCCTTCATAGTTTTTTGTAGCTGCACTCTCCTGTTAGGTGCTTACATTGTATTATTCTTTCTTCAAACTCATTTTCCCATGAGACACAATTCTTTGTTTCCGGGATCGTGTTCCATCTAAATTGCTGACCAACAACTTCACAAGTTTCTTCCGTGCTGGCTAGCGTTGAGAGTAAATAGATTTCTTTCGATTAGAGCATTAGCTCCATGGTCAGCTTGCTCCTAAAAAAATCTCCCTCAGCCCTTGCAAACTACTGCCTCACCTCCAACCTCACTTTCCTTTCAAACGCCCTTGGAGGCATTGCCGCGTCCCGAATCTGTGTCCATATCTTTATCCTTCTAATAATGTTCAACTCTAGCTGCAATAGGAAAATGGATTTGATCAAAGAAACAAATCGCACTCCGTACGACTCTTTGAATCTATGGTTCCCTTCGCTGCCTATCTGCAGTCTTTAAAAAAGTGGACCAAGTTATCGTCCTCGAACATTCCACAATGTGGTATCGCTGCCCGAGACAGTATTCTCCTCGCTCCAAACGACGTTAATGGACATTACGGTAAAATCATGTTCAAATATCTTGCCAGCGATTTTTTGAGGAGGCAGCAGGCACGGTTTTGTGGTTAACGCTGTTTAAGTTGTGCACGTGGACATGCAAAACGCGTTTGCGACAAGGCCACACATTAAACTTGTGAGTAAGGTTGTAGCTCATGGAATAAAAGGGACAGTAGCAACGTGGATACATAATTTGAAGAGCGAAAGGAAAAATAAAGTGATTAATGGGTGTTTGCTGGACGTTATTAATGGGCGCACTGAGTAAAAGAGCAAGGAGATTATGTTGAATTTTTGTAAGTCAAAACTTCCGCCTCAGCCGGATTTTGTCCAGTTCTCAGTACAGCATTTCAGAAAGGATGTGGAGGCATTGGAAATGGAACAGAACAGATTTACGAGAATGTTTCCAGGAAGGAGCAACTTCAGTTATTAAGGCAGACTGAAGAAGTTAGAAATGTTTTGCTGCGAGAAAGTGCTGGTGGGAGAGGGATGGGGTGTGTGCTGGTGGATTTGCTTGACATTCAACAACATATGGAATCTGGACAGTAGACTGGGAGAATCTGCTCTGACTTGTGGAAGAATTGTGACTCAGAGGGTATCGATTTGAAGTAATTCGTAAAGGAAGAAAAAGTGATATTCGGAGAAACTTCGTTTATATTCAGTGTGATTAGGGGTCGAAGTGCGCTATCTGGCGTTGTGGTGGAGGCAAGTTCAAATCAAGTATTCAAAGTAGAATTAGACTGTTATATGAAACGTATTGTCATGGAAATCATAATAAAGACAAATTCCTCGTGGTTCGATTTAAGGAAATTTATTTACACAAATATATTTGCGGAGAGAGAGTGTTCCAACTGCAAAATGATCAGGGGGTTAGATAGGGTGGACAGTGAGAGCCTTCTCCCGCGGATGGAAATGGCTAGCACGAGGGGACATAGCCTTAAACTGAGGGGTAATAGATATAGGACAGAGGTCAGAGGTAGGTTCTTTACGCAAAGAGTGGTGAGGCCGTGGAATACCCTACCTGCAACAGTAGTGAACTCGCCAACATTGAGGGCATTTAAACGTTTATTGGATAAGCATATGGATGATAGTGGCATAGTGTAGGTTAGATGGCTTTTGTTTTTTGACTTCCCATGTCGGTGCAACATCGTGGGCCGAAGGGCCTGTACTGCGCTGTATCGTTCTATGTTCTATGTTCTAAAAGCCGGTGCACTGCACGCTGAGATTCGATTGAAGAATGCATATTTAATAGTCTGAAAAAACAGTTTGAAGTTAACAGGCATTTTTATATTAACTAGACATTGGAAAGTACGTAAGACGTATGTTCTTGCCCTTGGCTAAAAACAACTCGAGTACACATTTTGTTATCTTTCGGAGGACAATGTGTTTTCAAAATAAGGCCGAGACCAGAATATTAAGCAGTATTTTGTTTATGTTACCTGACCGACTTATTTCAGTTCAAAAACAGTGTTGAACTATAGTCAAGCATTTGCCAGCATGCTTCTAAGTTGGTTTATGTTAATTTTCCTTCCACAATTCCCTCCTTGTTGATCTTTTGAGCAACACCTTTTAGTAAATTATCGTGTCCTCCGTAGAGAAGGATGGTTTATAATGTAAGAGGAATGGGCCTATGACAGTTTCCTGCGTGTTATGAGCCTGGTAGCAAGGAGGAAAGGCGGCTAGGGCTGTTCTCCCGTGTTAGTACAATAAAAATATCTTGTGCATCCCAATAACCATACGACAATCACCATTACAATGGCGATTACAATCCAGGACACAATCCTCTCTCCAGTCGATCCTAACCACCCAAAGGCAAATTCCTCAAATTCCTCAATTTCATGTAATCTTGGCACCTCACTACGAATGTGATCCACCAGATGAACGTGCAACAGTCACTTGCAATCAGGGCACAAGTGCCTCCCTTTTCAGTTAACAAGAAATTAAGAGCCGTTCTATTCCGCAGGGCAACCGCTCTTATAGCAACCATCTCAGTTTCTATCTGGTTAACAGGTTCTGCAATGTCATTAGCTACCTGCTGAAGGATGTCTCGTAGTTCGCGTAGTTCCTATGCATTAGTGGCTATTCCTAATGGTGGTATCATTATTCCCAGCATTTGTTCCCATGTCATAATACTTTGTGTCATCCTGTGATGGGGATGGTCCTGCACTGGCTGAATGTAATGCACTTAAGTGACTACATAATCCCGAATAGCAGGAGCCTTCCCAATTTTCTGGTATGGCCAGAGATAAAATACATGCCGTTACATGCGGTCAGGTTTCCTTTACTGTCAGTCATCATTAGTCTAATCAGATCCCCTCCCCAGGGGCCTCCACTAGTACGATTTTCAACTGCTGACCAGTCAAAAATGAATAGCTCTTTAACTGTAAGGCGGAGCATAGGGGGATGCCAATTCAAGGTCTGGTCACACTGACTCGTGCCGACTGAGTGGGTCCCCTATGTTTTATGATTATTAAAGCATATACTTCCTTTTGGGACCCCAGCATAATTGGGAAGGATCAACCAGGGTGGTTAACGTGTTACATTAAACCTAGACCCCCACCATTCATCAAACCTATACAAATCGTATCCAGCTAATCTCCAATCTAACATGTTCTGTGTATCTTCACCACATCCCGTACTATCTTTTCTCACAGCTCATTCAGCTATCTCTTTACTGGTGAATGGGATAGGTCGTACAGAGAGGCCCTCCCCCAAGCATCTGGGAATTTGAGTACAAACCCAACAATTGAATTTATTTACCCTCTCTGCGTATGAGCGAGACATGTATATTAAGGTGTTAGTATGCAGTTTACCCTCTACATGATGTTGCATTAATATGATAATATAAAAAAATCAACGACGTCATTCTCTCCAGGTCAGCTTTTCGCTAGTACTCTCAAAGGTCCGCATGATGTAGTTTGCACGAGTTGCGTGAATACAATCTGGCTTTTATTTTACTTTAACGGCTGATGGGGTTGTTAGCAGCACTTGGTGGGGTCCATTCCACCTAGGAAAAAATAATCTTTGTTTAGTGCTTTCACATATACTTGATCTCCAGTTTTAAAGGGTGTGTATTTCCCTCTTTTGGATGCACCTGAGCCTGTCGCACCATTTCATGTTTTTTTCAATTTAATTTTTTATTTTCAACGGTTTCACACATGGCCTGGGCATATGTTACAAAGAACAAAGAAAAGTACAGCACAGGAACAGGCTCTTCGTCCCTCCAAGCCCGTGCCAACCATGCTGCCCGACTAAACTACAATCTTCTACACTTCCTGGGTCTTTATCCCTCTATTCCCATCCTATTCATGTATTTATGCCCCTTAAATGTCACTATCGTCCCTGCTTCCACCACCTCCTCCGGTAGTGAGTTCCAGGCACCCACTATCCCCTGTGTAAAAAAACTTGCCTCGTACATCTACTCTAAACCTTGCCCCTCGCACCTTAAACCTATGTCCCCTAGTAATTGACCCCTCTACCCTGGGGAAAAGCCTATGACTATCCACTCTGTCTATGCCCCTCATAATTTTGGTGACTGATTTTAGTGATGCCTCATCTGCCCGTTTTAAGGCTACTGCCGCTGGAGTCATTGGGGGTTTAGTTCCAGTTGTCATGGGACGTTCCATTAATATATCATACGGGGTTAAACCCGTATTACGATTTCTCTGATTTCTCAGGGCATACCTTACTATGGGTATGGCATCTGGCCATAGCGGCCCGTTTTGTTGACACACTTTTGTAACTGCAGTTTTAATTATTCTATCCGCCCTTTCCACCATTCCTGAGGATTGTGCCTGATATGGCATATGCAATTTCCAATCAAATCCCAAGCCTTCTGTTCGGGCTTTGGTCAATTTGCTAGTGAAATGAATTCCCCTGTCACTGTTAATACCATTGGTATCCCAAACTTAGGTATTATTTCCTTTAACAGAATATTTATCTATTCTGCATGAGACTTCATCGTCTGCAGTGGTATGCGCGTCACACTTTAAAACGGCTATCTTGCTGGGCAGCTGAAAAGCATCTACTCAATTTAAAACCAATTGAACGTGTTTAATTGGTTGGCCGGAGGAAGTTGTGAATCCCCTGTTTTTCCATAATTGGCCAAAATCATGTACTACCCCAAAAGCGGATCAGGAATCATATATATATTGACTGTTTTATTTTTAGCTAGAATACATGCTTTAGTAAGGGCAAACTATTCTGCCGCTTGAGCAGACGTTCCCGAAGGCAGAGCAAAAGCTTCCACTATCTTGAATGGAGTTACTATTGCACAGTCGGCCAGGGGGGTCGTATCATTTGGTCGATTTGCTGACCCATTGGTGAAAAAGATGATGTCTGGATTCTCCAGTGGGTGACTCAATAAATCAGGTCGAGGTGGCTTCAACCAATTGTAAATAGTCATTCAAACAACCGCGCAACCTCAAACAAACCATTGTTTGCAGCAAACTACCCAGTCTTCAGAACAGCGACCACGATACCACACAAACCTGCCATGGCAATCTCCGCAAGACGTGCCAGAACATCGACATGGATACCACCATTACACGTAAGAAAAGCACCCAACAGGTACGCGGTACATACTCGTGCCATTCGGCCAACGTTGTCTCCCTCATACGCTGCAGGAAAGGATGTCCCGAAGCGTGGTACGTTGGCGAGACCATGCAGGCACTGCGACAACGAATGAACAGACATTGTGCAACAATGACCAGGCAGGAATGTTCCCTTCCAGTCGGGGAACACTTCAGCAGTCAAGAACATTCAGCCTTTGATCTCCGGGTAAGCGTTCTCCAAGGCAGCCTTCAGCACGCGCGATAACGCAGAATCGCCGAGCAGAAACTTATAGGCAAGCTCTGCACACATGATTGCGGCCTCAACAGGGACCTGGGATTTATGTCGCATTACATTCATCCCCCAACATCTGAACTGGGCTTGCAAAATCCTACCAACTGCCCTGGCTTGGGACAATTCACATCTCTTTAACCTGGGGTTACCCCTATCTCTGGATCTGTAAAGACTTAATGACCTGAAAATGCTCGCATTCTAAGCATTGTCTTGCGTCTTTGAATTTGTCTATATATATGTTTCTGGAACATACCTCTTCATTCACCTGAGGAAGGAGCAATGCTCCGAAAGCTAGTGTTTGAAACAAACCTGTTGGACTTTAGCCTGGTAAGACTTCTTACTGTGCTCACCCCAGTCCAACACCGGCATCTCCACATCGTAAATAGTCATGATCATACATATGTTCTGCTTCCGAGGGCACAGGTAAGAGTGTAGCAGAGTTGACAGCTGGCGCTCGCTTGCAGGTAAAGTTGGTTTTAGAGAGGATTACTTAGTGCCCAGTGTGTCGAGCAGCAGTAAAATGCTACGTTGCGGATGAATTAAGCGGCAGCAAAACTGATTTTTTACTACTCTGGCCGCTGTGGCTGCTACTGATCTTAAGCAATTTGGCATACCCTTTACCACAGCACATAGAGCTACCGAGTAATAGGCAAGGGGTATTTTTCCTCCTCAATGCTCTTGCGCCAGGACCCCTGTTGCAAATCCCCCTGCTTCATTCACATAAACAGTAAAGGGCAAGCTGAAATTAGGAAGTCCCAAGGCAGGGGCGCGAATCATGGCTTGTTTCAAATTACGAAATGCTTGCTCCCTCTCTGGGATCCAGGTAACAACTGAAGGGGCATCCTGTTGGTTAGCCTTGCCCAATACTGCGTCCATCTCCCTATAGTCCGGTGTCCACTGCCTGCCATAGCCCACCATGCCGAAGAAGGTAAGGGTTTCCTTTTTCTTGCGTGGAGTTGGAACCCTTGCTACAGTCTGTACGTTTTCAGACCCAAGCCACCACTGTCCTTGCTGCAGCTGAAATCCCAAATACTGAACTGTTTCCTGACAGAATTGCAGTTTGCCCATTGAGACCCTATGCCCTCTTTCTGCCAGATGTGATAATAACAAAAGGGTATTCTGTTGACAAACTAGCCCTCCCTCATAGAACATAGAACATTACATAGAACATAGAACATTACAGCGCAGTACAGGCCTTTCGACCCTCGATGTTGCGCCGACCTGTGAAACCACTCTAAAGCCCATCTACACTATTCCCTTATCGTCCATATGTCTATCCAATGGCCATTTGAATGCCCTTAGTGTTGGCGAGTCCACTACTGTCGCAGACAGGGCATGCCACGCCCTTACTTCTCTCTGAGTAAAGAACCTACCTCTGACATCTGTCTTATATCTATCTCCCCTGAATTTAAAGCTATGTCCCCTCGTACGAGACATCACCATCCGAGGAAAAAGGCTCCCACTATCCACCCTATCCAATCCTCTGATCATCTTGTATGCCTCAATTAAGTCACCCCTTAACCTTCTTCTCTCTACCGAAAAAAGCCTCAAGTCCCTCAGCCTTTCCTCATAAGATCTTCCCTCCATACCAGGCAACATTCTGGTAAATCTCCTCTGCACCCTTTTCAATGCTTCTACATCCTTCCTATAATGCGGCGACCAGAATTGCACACAATACTCCAAATGCGGCCGCACTAGAGATTTGTACAGCTGCAACATGACCTCATGGCTCCGAAACTCAATCCCTCGACCAATAATAGGCGAACACACCATACGCTTTCTTAACAACCCTCTCAACCTGAGTGGCAACTTTCAGGGATCTATGTACATGGACACCGAAATCTCTCTGCTCATCCACACTGCCAAGAATCTTACCATTAGCCCAGTACTCAGTCTTCCTGTTATTCCTTCCAAAATGAATCACCTCACACTTTTCTGCATTAAACTCCATTTGCCACCTCTCAGCCCAACGCTACAGCTTATCTATGTCCCGCTGTAACTTGTAACACCCTTCCTCACTGTCCACAACGCTACCGACTTTAGTGTCATCTGCACATTTACTCACCCATCCTTCTACGCCCTCCTCCAGGTCAATTATAAAAATGACAAACAGCAGCGGCCCCAAAACAGATCCTTGTGGCACACCACTAGTAACTGGACTCCAGTCTGAACACTTCCCATCAACCACCACCCTTTGTCTTCTTCCAGCTAGCCGATTTCTGATCCAAACAGCTAAATCTCCCTTTCACAAAACCGTAGTGACTATCTCTAATCAAATTATTCCTTTCCAGATGATTATACACTCTATCTCTTATAAACCTTTCCAAGATTTTGCCTACAACAGAAGTAAGGCTCACTGGTCTATAGTTATCGGGGTTGTCTCTACTCCCCTTCTTGAACAAGGGGACAACATTTGCTATCCTCCAGTCTTCTGGCACTATTCCTGTTGACAAAGATGACTTAAAGATCAAAGCCAAAGGCTCACCAATCTCCTCCCTAGCTTCCCAGAGAATCCTAGGATAAATCCCATCCAGCCCAGGGGACTTGTCTATTTTCACCCTTTCCAGAATTGTTAACACCTCCTCCTTATGAAACTCAAGCCCTTCTAGTCTAGTAGCCAGAATCTCAGTATTCTCCTCGACAACATTGTCTTATTCCTGTGTGAATACTGACGAAAAATATTCATTTCGCACCTGTCCTATCTCCTCGGACTCCAAGCACAACTTCCCACTACTGTCCTTGACTGGTCCTACTCTTACCCTAGTCATTCTTTTATTCCTGACATATCTATAGAAAGCTTTAGGGTTATCCTTGATCCTACCTGCCAAAGCCTTCTCATGTCCCCTCCTGGCTCATCTGAGCTCTCTCTTTAGGTCCTTCCTGGCTTACTTGTAACACTCGAGCGCCCTAACTGAACCTTCATATATCATCTTTACATAAGCCGCCTTCTTCCTCTTGACAAGTGTTTCGACTGCCTTAGTAAACCACGGTTCCCTTGCTCGACCACTTCCTCCCTGCCTGAAAGGTACATACTTATCAAGGACATGCAGTAGCCGTTACTTGAACAAGCTCCACATTTCCATTGTGTCCATCCCCTGCAGTATTCCTCTCCATCCGATGCATCCTAAGTCTTGCCTCATCGCATCATAATTGCCTTTCCCCCAGATATAACTCTTGCCCTGCGGTATATACCTATCCCTTTCCATCACTAATGTAAACGTAATGGAATTGTGGTCACTATCACCAAAGTGCTACCTCCAAATCTAACACCTGTCCTGGTTCATTACCCAGTACCAAATCCAGTACGGCCTCGCCTCTCGTTGGCCTATCTACATACTGTGTCAGGAAACCCTCCTGCTCACATTGAACAAAAACGGACCCATTTAAAGTACTCAAACTTTTGCGTTTCCAGTCAATATTTGGGAAGTTAAAGTCCCCCATGACAACTACCCTGTTGCTTTCGCTCCTATCCAGAATCATATTTGCAATCCTATCCTCTACATGTCTGGAACTTTTCGGAGGCCTATAGAAAACCCCTAACAGGGTGACCTCTCCTTTCCTGTTTCTAACCTCAGCCCATACTACCTCAGCAGACGAGTCCTCATCAAACGTCCTTTCTGCCAGCCTAATACTGTCTTTGACTAACAATGCCACCCGTCCCCCTCTTTTACCACCTTCCCTGAGCTTACTGAAATATCTAAACCCCGGCACCTGCAATAACCATTCCTTTGCCTGCTCTATCCATGTCTCCTAAATGGCCACAACATCGAAGTCCCAGGTACCAACCCATGTTGCAAGTTCACCCACCTTATTCCGGATGCTCCTGGTATTGAAGAAGACACACTTCAAACCACCTTCCTGCCTGCCGGTACACTCCTGCAACTTTGAAACCTTACTCATGACCTCACAACTCTCAACCTCCTGTACACTGGAGCGACAATTCAGGTTCCCAAGCCCCTGCTGAACTAGTTTAAACCCTCCCGAAGAGCATTAGCAACCCCCCCCCCCCCGCAGGATATTGGTACCCCTCTGGTCTAGGTGTAGACCATCCCGCTTGTAGAGGTCCCACCGACCCCAGAATGAGGCCCAATTATCCAGAAATCTGAAACCCTCCCTCCTGCACCATCCCTGTAGCCACGTGTTCAACTCCTCTCTTTCCCTATTCCTCGTCTCGCTACCACGTGACAGGGGTAACAACCCAGAGATAATAACTCTGTTTGTCCTAGATCTAAGTTCCCACCCTAGCTCCCTGAATTCCTGACTTACATCCCTATCCCTTTTCCTACCTATATCGTTGGTACCTATGTGGACCACGACTTGGGGCTGCTCCCCCTCCCCCTTAAGGATCCCGAAAACACGATCCGAGACATCGCGCACCCTGGCACCTGGGAGGCAACAGACCAACCGCAAGTATCTCTCGTTCCCACAGAATCTCCTATCTATCCCCCTAACTATGGAGTCTCCAATGACTAATGCTCTACTCCTCTCCCCCTTCCCTTCTGAGCAATAGGGACAGACTCTGTGCCAGAGACCTGCACCCCATGGCTTACCCCTGGTAAGTTGTCGCCCACCCCCCCCCCCCCAACAGTATCCAAAGCGGTATACTTGTTACTAAGGGGAACGACCACATGGGATCCCTGTACTGACTGCTTCCTCCCAGCCCCTCTCACCGTCACCCATCTATCTTTAATCTTCGGAGTAACTACATCCCTGAAGCTTGTATCCATGACCACCTCTGCCTCCCGAATGATCCGAAGTTCATCCAGCTCCAGCTCCAGTTCCCTAGTGCGGTTTCTGAGGAGCTGGAGATGGGTGCACTTCCCACAGATGAAATCAGCAGGGACACTGTCAGCGTCCCTCACGTCAAAAATTCTGCAGGAGGAACATTGCACTACCTTCCCTGAGGCTATCATAAAAGAAGAAAGAAAGAGCTTACCTGTTATTCGCCCCCCTTCTCAGCAAGCACTCACTCAGCAACCTTTGCGCCCTGCACGATAACACCTGAAGGCAATTAAAAGAAAAACTACTTACCAGTCAGCAGCCAATCCCTTACCTGCAGGCTGTGACATCATGGTTCAATTTATACCTGCCCTTGAGCCTTCCTCTTGATCTTTACAGCGTACGCTTTTTCTGGTTAGAGGAGGGGGTAGGGAGGGAAACACTGAAGAAGTATTTTGGGTTTAAGTGTCACTTGACAACAGCTCCTCCACAAACCACCTCCAAGTTAGGGTGACCACAACGGAGGTATGCAAATTTCCCTTGCAACACAATCAGCAGCTCCGCTCTACTGCCCTCTGCTGGTCTCCACTTGAACAGCTAGGTCTCTAGCTCAGGTACCCTCTGAGGCTATCATATTGAGGGAATGTTGAGCCAGCAGACAACTGGCACTCGTCCAAGTCTCTTATAATACTATTAATTCGGATATGTAAAGGCAAATAGATATTGACTTTCTGGGTGCAATGGTATGGAGAAAAAGGCTGAGAAAGTATCCGTTGTTGGTGGTACAGAAGACAAAATGGCATTTGTGTCCGCCACCAATAGAGCAACAGTGATAACAATTTTAGTGATGGCTCTAAAATCTTGCACAAACGACCACTCGTTGGATCTTTCTGCCTTTGGAATGGGGCGTATAGGGATATTACAGGGGCTTTGTGCTCTCTTCAGCACCCCTTGCCGTAATAGTGCATTGATCACTCCCTCTATCCCTTTATCTGCTTCCGGTGCAAACCTGTAAAGTTTTAAGCAGGGCAGGGCAACGTTCTTCTGTAACTGCACCCTATGCGCTCGGGCAGAATCTACTTTTCCAACATGATTTGTATGTTGGGCCCATAGATGTGCCAGTACCTGGGCCAGGATTGAAGGGAGTAAATGATGGCTCTCTCGGGGAGGTTGTTGTATTTCAAATGTAGCGGGTCATTGCTCCTCTTTCCAGGTCACTTTGGCCTCCTCTTTGACATAAAATTCGATCAGGCAATTTCGTCCGCCCATTTCAATATAAATCCCAGGAATTACTTTTTCCTTTGGTCTCTTTGATCACTTCTCCTATTTGCTTTACCTCAGCGGGATGTCTTACGGCCAATGTTAAATGTGGTTCTGAAGTTAAACCCATCCTAAAATGTCCCTCTGACTATGAGTACTCTGACAGAGGGTACTAACATTCCTAATCCCACAACACCGAAAAATAAAAAGGAGTGAAATGCAATGCTGTCTGTTGTCTTAAGTGACTTTGCGTTTGTAAATTGTATGCGTGCTCCTCCTTACAAGCCGACCAAGCCGTGCAATGTGACAGTATATTCTCCCATCTGGACTTGTCAGGTGTTTTAATAGCTGTGCCCAAGGTTCTTTAATCTTTCGTAAGACTTCCTGCAGTTTTTAATTTTTTTTTAACAGTGGTACTGTAAGGGTTAACGTTCAGCTGCCAGCGCACAACACAGACACAGAGCGATCGGGCGCAGGCTCAGAGGTTATTACATTTTGCAGCTGGTGAGCTCGAATTTGAGACATTCTATAAAAGTTCCATTATCAATGCAATGTATTACCGCTCCTAATTTGCAGAGTGTCTGTCTGACTAATAGGGTCAGTTGTCACTAGTTGCAGTACATCCTTCCTGGGGGTTAAATGCTTCTTGGCCTCTCGCATGATAGCCTCTTTCCCTCAATTTGCTAACCAGTGTTCGAGGGACCATTTCCTTCATTCAAATGATTATCATTATTGGGAACCCAGCCCCCATTTATGCAGGGTGGGACTGCAATCTCATCCTTCAAAGCTGAGCAAGATGTCCCACAAGAGTATTTTAGAAGCATCAAAACATCCCCTGGGAGGGGGCTATAAATAGCACACATTTAAGTAAATTTCCGATGATCGATTTTATAGGCATTAGCTATTCTTAGAGACGTATATCTTTCCTTGTCAATTCAGAAAAGGTCAACTGTTTGCTGAAATGGTTAATGTTTCCTGCAGAAACTAAGGGGCGGAGAACTTGGAATGATACAATTTACATATTTTCACGTAATGTAAAACCTTATTCATATTCAGTGACTTTTATTCGTAAAGGCATTTTCTTTTTTTAAACTGATCGTAATTTCCAATATTTCAGTTCATCAGAGAAATCTCAACAAAAATCACTTAAGTTATAATCTCTGACTCACAATGACAGACGATAAAAAATACAACCCACTTAGCACTTCATGCTTGGACTAAAATTAATTGTTAAACAAAACACACAGATTCTCACAGCTCACAAATATCACAGTTAACCGGTAGCCTTATTTCACGGCTACAGACAAATCTGAATTACCTTTTTCTACAGGAACCCATCTGTTACACTTTTACCTTAATCTTCTATTTACTTTTACTCCCCTGCTTTTTTTTCGAGAGGCAGGCAGCTTCATTAGATTCCTCTGCTGGACACATAGGTTTTCCTACCTCATTCCGTTGTTTTACGGTTGATTCTTTTCATTTCCGTACTCATTTTGACTCCCTTATCTGACTTCTTGAAGGGGTTCACCTTCTTTCTTGCTCCGGATGTCTTTACGAGGCTTCGGGACGACCTGTGAGGGGGCGTCGAGTTTATTGCTCATCGTTCCTTCTGCAAAATACATTAGAACATATATGTAACAATAACAACGCCCACGGAAATCATTTACAAATACTACAGGGAGCGCACGTCCGTGGTTATCCTTTCACGAACCACGAAGTCTTTTGCTTTTAAATTTTAGTCTCTAAGGCACATTTTTTCTTCTCATGCAGCTATTATTAATTAATTAATGAAGATAACTCTCCCAGCATGAGTTACTGGCCAACAATTAAGGCTGCCGATGCGCAGACCCCCCCCCCCCCCCTCCTTTCAGCTAGGGTCGCGTTCTGGCTCTCTCCCTTTCAGCTGAGAGAGTCCTGTTTAGAGATTCGTTTTGGGGTTCACTTCCCGTTAAAGTAGGGAAACTGCAACGACTACACCAATTTGTCATGGAAATCATAATAAAGACAAATTCCTCGAGGTTCGATTTAAGGAAATTTATTTACACAAATATATTTGCGGAGAGAGAGTGTTCCAGCTACAAAAGCCAGTGCACTGCACTCTGAGATTCGATTGAAGAATGCATATTTTATCGTCTGAAATAACAGCTTGAAGTAAACAGGCATGTTTATATTATATAGACCTTGGAAAGTACATAAGATGAAATACGTGGTACGTATGTTCTTGCCCTTGGCAAAAAACAACTCGAGTATACACTTTGTTATCTTTCGGAGGACAATGTGTTTTCATAATAAGGCCGAGACCAGAATATTGAGCAGTATTTTGTTTCTGTTACCTGACCTACTTATTTTAGCCCAAAAGCAGTGTTGAACTATAGTCAAGCATTTCCCAGCATGCTTCTAAGTTGGTTTATGTTAATTTCCCTTTCACACGTATGAATATTTACGTTCACAGAGAGGAGGTGCAGAATGATACAAGGTAAATCGGTAATTTGGAGAACCCATTCAGACATGTTGATCCATATGGATTATTTCCATGTCGCAACTCACCTGCGATTCTTATTTTTTTAATGATCACCAAATTTTTTATGGCAGTGGGTTCACTTTCTACTTCTGCACCGTTATGTCTGATGTCGACCGCAGACTATGTGCGTTTCCATGTCCTTCGTTTTCCCATGTGCAAGCTGCTCCACATCGACATCATCCAAATACACATCGATTGTTTTCACATGTACCCCTGATGACAGCCAACCCTACATGGGAATCCCGTCTCTCCTCAATTGTTGCTGCTTACGCTGCAGGTTTCCTGAATCGTACTGCTATGGAAGAAACAAAGACTTCTCTTGTTGAATTTTTCAAAAGTATTTTTATTGAATTTTAATTTAAAAAAACAAAACAAATTCCGCAACAAAATGAAAAAGGAAATAATAATCACTGCAAACTAGGTAAACACAGAACAAGAATCATTGTAAACATAAGAAGATATAAGACAGGGTACGTTCAGGACCCTATCCCCAGCATGCTTCCACGCATATAAGACCTGTCTACACCAATGCAGGATTTCGTCAACTACATAAAGGTACATCATACCCAACATTACAAAGAAATGAAAATCCAGAAGAACTCGTGCACTATGGGAGAAATTACATTTAACCTGTAAAACGCAATCCAACACCCATCCAGGCTCAGAACATAGCCAACATCAATCTTACAACTACAATATTTTGAAGAGAGGACCGGCGCCAACGAGTCCAAATTATTCTCAGACCCAGGGTCTTTCAGAGTAGAAAAGAGGAAAAATCGGAGTGCTGGAACCAACCCATCGGATCCCAGGTCCAGATTCATCACAACACACGCGAAATGGCTGGAATTGATCCCGGCTCCCTGGTGCTGTGAGGCAGCAGTGCTAACCACTGTGCCTCCGTGTCGCCTTTTGTTCCCAGCCGAATGAACAGCGCCGCCCCGGGCCTAGTCCAGAAGCGTCCTAAACAGAAACTTAGAAGAACGTGACCCCAGATCACCGACATAACCCAACCCCTTCACCCGCCGAGCCTACACCTACCCAATCATATCCAGGGCAAGACACTAGCCTAAGACGCAAGAAAAATTTTACAGACCCTCTGGTCGTAGCCAAGAGGGGCTCCCAGTCCAGAGGACGAAGAACAGTCAAGAGACCAATAAAAAAAGGCGCCCAGGGGGAGGGAGGCCAGTTCTGCCTCCCGAACACTAAGAGCTCCACCCATCCAACCAGGCCAGACCAGAACCAGTAACAGAAACGTGCTCCCCCAGTTGGAAGGGATAAAATCCCAGGGAGGGGACATCCGCACCACATCAGGGGAACAACTGCCATACAAAAGACATCAAGGTCCCCCTCATTTCCCCGTCCCATGCCATGGTCAGCAACTCCGCTTTTCGAATAGCGGACCAGACACACTATTACTTGCAATAGTATAGACAACAGTTAAAGAGAGACCTGTATTAACTGAAAAAAGAAATGAGTTCCGAAGGAAAAGCCAAACAGAACCCAACCCTTCACAGTGCAACAAAAACCCTGTATGGGACAAAGAAGGATGAAAGTACGGATTCGTAAAACCAAAACCGACAAAAAAAAGAAAAAACCGAAATGGATTATCCCTAACTGTGCAGCGTTTCTGGATGGGGAAGGAGGAATGAGGGGGGGGGGCGGAGGACTTTTTCAGATGCAGCATCGATGAACTAACCTTCCCAACCCCAACCTTGCACCCCTCTCCCAGTTCCGCCTCTGCGCATCTTCCCTTCAAATGAAACACGGGGGGGGGGGGGGGGAGAAGAAGGAACACCACCATCCCACCAGCACAGGATTTACCAGACATTGGGAGGCATTGTTACCTCTAGGACTGAAATTTGGAACAAATTCCACGCCCCACATTCGGCCCAACATGATATGAACTTCTTAAATCAGGATAGGACATAGAACATTGAAAGATACAGCACAGAACTGGCCCTTCGGCCCACGATTTTGTGCCGAACGTTTGTCCTAGATTAAGAACAAATTAATCTACACCCCATCATTCTACCGTAATCCATGTATCTATCCAATAGCCGCTTGAATGACCCTAATTTTCCCGACTCAACTACTTCCACAGACAGTGCATTCCATACCCCCACTACTCTCTGGGTAAAAAACCTACCTCTCATATCCCCCTATATCTCCCGCCACTCACTTTAAATATATGTCCCCTTGTAATGGTTTGGTCCACTCGGGGAAAATGTATCTGACTGTCTACACTATCTATTCACCTGATCATATAATAAACTTCTGTCAAGTCGCCCCTCATCCTCCTCCGATCAATGAGAAAAGGCCTAGCACCCTCAACCTTTTCTCGTAAGACCCATTCCAGGCAATATCCTGGTAAATCCCCTTTGCACATTTTCCAAAGCTTCCACATCCTTTATAAAATGAGGCGCCCAGAACTGCACCCCCCAAATGTGGTCTTACCAAGGTTTTGTACAGCTGCATCATCACCTCACGGCTCTTAAATTCAATCCTTCTGCTAGTGAACGCTAGCATACCATAAGCCTTCTTCACAGATCTATCCACTTGAGTGGCAAATTGCAAAGAGCTATGAACATAGACCCCAAGATCTTTCTGCTCCTCCACATGGCCAAAAACCCTACCGTTAACCCTGTATTCCGCATTCATATTTATCCTTCCGAAATGGACAACCTCACACTTTTCAGGGTTAAACTCCACCTGCCACTTCTCAGTCCAGCTCTGCATCCTACCGATGTCTCTTTGCAGCCTACAACAGATCTCCTCACGATCCACAACTCCACCAATCTTCGTATCGTCTGCAAATTTACTGACCCACCCTTCAACTCCCTCATCCAAGTCATTAATGAAAATCACAAACAGCAGAGGACCCAGAACTGATCCCTGCGGTACGCCACTGGTAACGGCTCCAGGCTGAATATTTGTCATCCACCACCACTCTCTGACTTCTATCGGTTAGCCAGTTTGTTATCCAACTGGCCAAATTTCCCACTATCCCATGCCTCCTTACTTTCTGCATAAGCCTACCCTGGGGAACTTTATCAAATGCCTTACTAAAATCCATGTACACGACAGCCACTGCTTTACCTTCATCCACGTGCTTGGTCACCTCCTCAAAGAATTAAAAAGACTCGTGAGGCAAGGCCTACCCCTCACAAATCCATGCTGACTATCCCTAATCAAGCAGTGTCTTTCCAGATGCTCAGAAATCCTATCCCGCAGTACCCGTTCCATTACTTTGCCCACCACCGAAGTAAGACTAACTGGCCTGTAATTCCCAGGGTTATCCCTATTCCCTTTTTTGAACAGTGGCACGACATTCGCCACTCTCCAATCCCCTGGTACCACCCTTGTTGACAGTGAGGACGAAATGATCATTGCCAACGGCTCTGCAATTTCATCTCTTGTTTCCGATAGAATCCATGGATATATCCCGTCAGGCCCGTGGGATTTGTCTACCCTCAGGTTTTTCAAAATGCTCAACACATCTTCATTTCGAACAAATAACTCCGCGAGCTTACCAGTCTGTTCAACACTGTCCTCTCCAGCAATATGGCCCCTCCCATTCGTAAATACTGAAGAAAAGTACTCGTTCAAGACCTCTCCTATCTCTTCAGACTCAATACACAATCTCCCGCGACTGTCCTTGACCGGACTTACCCTCGCTCTAGTCCTTCTCATATTTCTCACATATGTGTAAAAGGTCTTGGGGTTTTCCTTGATTCTACCCGCCTATGATTGTTCATGCCCTCTCTTAGCTCTCCTAATCCCTTTCTTCAGTTCCCTCCTGGCTATCTTGTATCCCTCCAGCGCCCTGTCTGAACCTTGTTTCCTCAGCCTTACATAAGTATCCTTCTTCCTCTTAACAAGATATTCAACCTCTCTTGTCAACCATGGCTCCCTCACTCGACCATCCTTTCCCTGCCTGACAGGGACATACATATCAAGGACACGTAGTATCTGTTCCTTGAACAAGTTCCACATTTTAATTGTGTCCTTCCCTGACAGCCTATGTTCCCAACTTATGCACTTCAGTTCTTTTCTGACAACATCGTATTTGCCCTTCCCCCAATTGTAAACCTTGCCCTGTTGCACGCACCTATCCCTCTCCATTCGTAAAGTGAAAGTCACAGAATTGTGGTCACTATCTCCAAAATACTCCCCCACTAACAAATCTATCACTTGCCCTGGTTCATTACCAAGTACCAAATCCAAGATGGCCTCCCCTCTGGTCGGACAACCTACATAGTTTGTTAGAAAAGCTCACTGGACACACTGCAGAAACACCACCCCATCCAAACTATTTGATCTAAAGAGTTTCCACTCAATATTTGGGAAGTTGAAGTCACCCATGACTACTACCCTGTGACTTCTGCACCTTTCCAAAATCTGTTTCCCAATGTGTTCCTCCACATCTCTGCTGCTATTGGGTGCTTCTGACATCAAGCCATACTACCTCTGTAGGCAGATCCTCCTCGAACTGCCTTTCTGCAGCTGTTATACTATCTCTAATTAACAATGCAACCCCCCCCCCCACCTCTTTTACCACCCTCCCTAATCTTATTGAAACATCTATAACCAGGAACCTCCAACAACCATTTCTGCCCCTCTTCTATCCAAGTTTCAGTGATAGCCACCACACCGTAGTCCCAAGTACCGATAACCAACGGTAAAGGTGATAACATCCCTATTATACACGCCCCTGTATGAAAATAAAATACAACATGAAGGAAAGAACAACACGGGGCAACAGGGAGCAATGTTCAGGACAACGACTGAAATACAGGGCAATCTCAGGATAAATAATACTCCATGGACGCAGATAGACAGCCGGATCAAAGATCGAGCACTCTTCTGGACCTGACATTGAATCCAACAATCAAAGCATGACGCACCATTACTTCCACCATGCCGTCGCTCAAGAATGCAGGAAGCGTTTACCTCTGCCGAGGGGAGATGACTCGACCAGTTCGGACACCTTAGTCCTCCAGGGCGAGCATCAGGAAGAGGAGAAAACAATCATCAGAATATAAAACCTACCCTTGACTTCTAAGACTGGACATGTTGTGCACCATCAACAATTCTCACGCTTTCTTTTCCATCTTTAGTCATCAGAATCTAGGTTTCCAGTAGGCTGTGTGTCGTCCTCCTTTAGCATTAATCAATCAGAATCCCTGGTCCCCTCTGAATGAAACATGCATGAAGGATACTCAGTGTTCACTGATTCATTTGGTTCGAAAGCAATGCCATGAATGTTTATTTAATTTTCTAAAAATAAACGGTTCCCCTAATTATAATTCGGAACATATCTCTGCATCGTCCCTCAATGTATGCTGCTAGTTATCTGAGTGTCACTCTGATGCCTTTCTCTTTCTTACAGTGAACCTGTTGACAATAGTGACCCTCTGCAGAGGAAATTGCCACCTTTCCAAAAGTATCTCTATCTATATGGTGGCCATGACGGCAGTGGATCTGCTGGCCACAATCAACCACAGAATTGCTCATCAGATATTCAGGGAACGTTTTCCACATTCATTTCTTTCCTACACTGTCATTTGTAAGCTTATGTTGTACTTGACTGGAAGCACGGTTGGTCTGTCGGTGTGGTTTACAGTTGCCTTCACATTTGACCGATTTGTAGCTATATGTTGTCAGAAACTGAAAAACAGGTATTGCACAGTGAGAAGTGCGTCCATTGTTATAACCATTCTTTCTGTGCTAATGTGTTTAGAGACCATTCCTTTTTGGTTTGCATTTGAACATAAACAAATAATTAATAATGTTCCCTGGGGTTTTATTCCCAGTGCGGCCTTTCTGAGTGCTCCTGCAGGTTGGGCCTACTTCAGATTACAAAGTATTTTATTTTCCTTGATCCCCTTTGCTTTGATATTGCTGTTTAATTGTTTAACAGTCAGGCGCATTGTTGTAACCAATATTGCCCGCAGGAGACTCCGGGCTCCCGGGATTGCGAAAAAGTACGATCCAGAGATGGAGAGCCGAAGAAAATCCATTATTTTACTCTTTGCTGTGTCGGCTAATTTTATATTGTTGAGTCTGCCATCGGTGGTGAGTCAGTGGAGAGATGCCCTCGTCCTCCGCATCCGGCCTGTCTATACAGATTCCGCAATGATTGCCACTGAAGCCGGATATATGCTCACCCAATTGAAGTCTTGTACAAACACATGCATTTATGCAGCCACACAAACGAAGTTCAGGGAAGAACTCGTCAAACTCGTGAAATCGCCTTGGGCATTTATTTTATCACATGTTAAAATAATGAATAATCGAACCCAAACGTCCTGTCCTACTTAGAGCACCATACAATAAGAACATAAGAACTAGGAGCAGGAGTAGGCCATCTGGCCCTTCGAGCCTGCTCCGCCTGATCTTTTGTGCACTCAATTCCATTTTTCCGCCCGAGCACCATAACCCTTTATTCTTCAAAAACTATCTATCTTTATCTTGAACACATTTAATGAAGGAGCCTCAACTGCTTCACTGGGCAGGGAATTCTATTGATTCACAACCCTTTGGGTGAAGAAGTTCCTCGTAACCTCTGTCCTAAATCTACTTCCCATTATTTAGAGGCTATGCTTCCTAGTACTGCTTTCAACCGCCAGTGGAGAAACCTCCCTGCATCTATCCTATCTATTCCCTTCATAATTTTATGTTTCTGTAAGATCTCCCCCCCCCCCCCCCCCCCCCCCCCCGTAATCCTTGTAAATTCCAACGAGTACAATCCCAGTCTACTCAACCTCTACTCGTAATCCAACCCCCTCAACTCTGGGAATAACCTCGTGAATCTCCAGTGCACGCCCTCCAGTGCCAGTACGTCTTTTCTCAGGTAATGAGAGAAAAACTGAACACAATACTCCAGGTGTGGCCTCGCTAACACATTTTTCAGTTGCAGCATAACCTCCCTAGTCTCAAACTCCATCTCTCTAGCAATGAAGGACAAAACTCCTTTCGCCTTCTTAATCATCTGTTGCAACTGTAAACCAACTTTTTGCGACTCATGCACAAGGACACCTAGGTCCCTCGGCACAGCAGCATGTTTTAATATTTTATCATTTAATCCCCTTTGCTGTTATTCCGACCAAAATGGATAACCTCACATTTGTCAACATTGCAATCCATCTGCCAGACACTAGCCCATTCACTTAAACTAGCCAAATCCCTCTGCAGACTTCCAGTATGCTCTGCACTTTTTGCTTCACCACTCATCTTACTCTCGTCTGCAAATTTGGACACATTGCACTTGGTCCCCAACTCCAAATCATCGATGTACATTGTGAACAATTGTGGGCCCAACACTGATCCCTGAGGGACATCACTAGCTACTGATTGCCAACCAGAGAACACCCATTAATCCCCACTCTTTGCTTTCTATTAATTAATCAATTCTCTATCCATACTACTACTTTACCCTTAACGCCATGCGTATTTATCTCATGCAGCAGCCCTTTGTGCGGCACCTTGTCGGAAGCTTTCTGGAAATCCAGAGATACCACATCCATTGGCTCCCGTTGTCTACGGCACTGGTAATGTTCTCAAAAAATTCCACTAAATTATTTAGGCACGACCCATAATATCATATGCAATGGTCGCCTGTCCGTTAGCTCGTAAAGGGATTGTTGTTTTGAAAATGAACAGACAACAGAAATTATTTCCTGAACTTAATGCCATGTGTTTCAAGTCAACTGTACTCCATTTTCCAGGAGCAACAGAAAAAGGTCTTGTCTCAAATCAGGAGCTAATACTGGAGACAGCAGGAACTTGGCCCACCAATGCGACATTAGATTGCATGTTGCAGTTCTCGATTAGTCTTGAAGATGTTGATACTTTGGCACAGTGAGCAGATGTTTGAGACAAGATAAACATTGTGGATCTTCCAACGAAGTCAATACCCCAATAATATTTCCCATCTTGTTCCAACATGAACGAGCCATTTTTATTTATCTACATATTCGCTTCATTTTGTGATTTGAATAAATTCTGTCTCTGCGAATTGCATCATGTCTCAGATCTTCAAGGGAAGAGGCTTTCCCACCATTCCTTCTTGACCTGCCCAATATGGATTATTGAATTTGCGGTTATTAGCTTTTAGATCCTTTACTCTCTCCACCTACGTGTCCAGTCATAGAAACATACATGTAGCAGAAGTAGGATATGTGTCCCCTCATGCCTACTCCACCATACTTAATATGGTCACAGTTGACCCGCTGACTCAACGCCTAATCCCAACTCTCCCCATGTCCCTTCACGCATTTAGTATCAATAAGTATATCTATTTCTTGTTGAACACATTCCCAACGTCGCCGCAGCGACGTTGTGGTAGAGAATTCCGGAGGTACACCACCCTCTGGGTGAAGGCATTTCCCCTCATCTGAGTTGTAAATGGCCGACCCAGTATTCTGAGACTGCGAATCTTGTCAGGTGTAAGGTGGTATGATATCGTGGGGATAACGGACCGGTGGCTCGAAGGTGACTGACGATGGGAACAAAACATTAATGGCTATTCCGTTTTTATGATGGACAGGCATAAAGGGAAATGGAGTGGAGGTGCATTGTTTATTAAAGAACATGTTTATACAATATTGAGGAAAGATATTAGAACATCCGATGTGGATTCTGGATGGGTCGAGTTAAGAAACACCAAGGGGCATAAAACATTTGTCGGGGCAGTATACAGACCACAAAGCTGCAGTGATAATATTGCGGATATTGTTAGATAGAAACACAAAGATGCATGCGATTATGAGTGAAGATAATCTGCATAAAGAGTGGGTGAGTCAAATGAGTCATAGTATCACACATGCGGAATTTCTGAAGTGTATATGAGATGGTTTTCAGAACCAATAGGTCAAGAAACCAACACGAATGAAGGCCATCTTGGACTGGGTGGTGTGCGACGAGGAAGGATTCGTTGGCAATCAATTTGTGAGAGAACCCTTGGGGATAAGTGACTATAGTTTGATAGAAATCGTTATCAAGGTGTACAGTGAGATAGTTAATTTTGAGACAAGCGGCCTGAATCTCAGCAAATGTAGATATGATGGTATGAGACAGGAGCTGACTCTGATGGACTGGCAAACATTTCTGAACAGAAGGACAGTGGACAGACAATGGCAGACATTCACGGGACAAATGGTTGCACTCCAAAAGTTGTTTATTTCTATTTGCGGCAAGAGTAGAAAAGAACCGTGGCCAAACCATGGCTTTCAAGGGAAATGAGCGACAGTATTCCGCTCAAAGAAGTGGCATGCAATTTAGCAATACAAAGCAATAGGCCTGAGGATTCAGAACAGTTTAAAATTGAGCAAAAGGAAACCACGGGATTGGTTGAGAAGGGGAAATACAATATGAAACTAACCCAGCGGGAACATAAATCTGACTGTACAGGGTTTTTAAAAAAATGTATTTTATTACAAACATGAATCAAAATAGGTTACAGCGAACAAACACCCCTGGAAACGGGGTGTTTATTGCTTCCCAATAATCAACTATAGAGACTGAACAGAGTTTTCCTGTTTTTCACTCCCCATACCCCGTGACTAACAGCCCCTGAAACACGAATACAAACATCCCCCATCTTGCCTCAAATTCCGCTGAAGGGCCCCTGAACTCATACTTTATCTTCTCTAATCGCAGGAAGCCGTACAGGTCACCGAAACAATGCGCTACCCCCGGTGGAGATGCCGACCGCCACTCCAGCAAGATTTGTTGCCGTGCAATCAGAGAGGCGAAGGCTAAGACATCGGCCTTCCTCCTCTCCATGAGCTCCGGCATCTCTGAGATCCCAAATATCGCCACAAAATGTCCACCTCCTCATCCACTATCCTGGCTAAGACTGCGAACACTCCCGCCCAGAATCGTCCCAATTTTTCGCAACCCCTAAACGTGTGCACGTGATTCGCTCGCCCCCGCTCACACCTTTCACACTCATCTGCTATCCCCTCAAAGAACCCACTCATTCTCTCCGAGTCACATGCACCCTGCACACCAGCTTAAACTATTTCAGGCTCAACCTTGTACATGAGGAGGTCCCGTTTACCCTACGCAGTGCCTCACTCCGTGCTCCCCAATTGATCTCCCCTCCCAACTCATCTTCCCATTTCTCCTCAATCTTCACCAGCCGCTCGCCTCCTGGCCGCCATAGCCACGTATATATAATCCCAGCTCTTCCCTCCCCTTCCACTTCTGGGAGCAGCAGTCGCTCCAGCAGGATGTATCTCCATTAAAAAAAATAAACATTTGATTGAGGTATTTATGGTTTTATAACAATGACAGAAGAAACATTGTACATTCAAATATAAACATAGTGCAAAAGTCGTCTTCCCCTCTCACAGGTCCCACCTTTTCTACTCTTCTATTATACACTAAATACCTCCCCCCCGCACCCCCCCCCCCCCCCCCCCGCCACCGCCCCCTTCTGCTGACGGTTAATTCGCCCTAAAGAAGTCGACGAACAGCTGCCACCTCCCGGCGAACCCGAGCATTAACCCTCTCAGGGCGAACTTGATTTTCTCCAAACAGATAAAGTTAGCCACGTCAGATAGCCAGGTCTCCGACTTCAAGGGTTTTGATTTCCTCCAAGCTAATAATATCTGTCTCCAGGCTACCTGGGAAGCAAAGGCCAGAACGTCTGCCTCTTTCTCCTCCTGGATTCCCGGGTCTTCCGACACTCCGAAAACCGCCATATCTGGACTTGGTGCCACCCTTGTTTTCAATACTTTGGACATGACGTCCACAAACCCCTGCCAGAATCCCCGAACCTTCGGGCATGCCCAGAACATATCGACATGGTTCGCTGGTCCTCCCGTACTCCTTGCACACCTGTCTTCCACCACAAAGAAGCTGCTCATCGGGGCCACTGTCATGTGAGCCCGGTGAACGACCTTAAACTGTATCAGGCTGAGCCTGGCACATGTTGTGAATGCGTGGACTCTGCTCCGCCCAGAGACCATCCTCCAACTCTCCACCTAACTCCTCTTCCCATTTGTGTTTCAGCTCGTCCGTCCGCCTTTCCTCTGACCCCATAAGCTCCTTGTAAATATCTGAAACCCTCCCTTCTCCCACCCACACTCTGGAAATTACCCTGTCCTGTATCCCCCTTGGTGGTAGGAGAGGGAATGTTGAGACCTGCCTTCGTAGGAAGTCTTGCGCTTGCACGTACCTAAATTCATTCCCTCCCGTCAGTTCAAAGTTCAACTCCAGCTCTCTCAAGCTCACCGCTATAAACATATCACCCATCCTCTCGACCCCTGCTCTCTGTCATCTCCGGAACCCTCCATCTAACCTCCCTGGGGCAAACCGGTAATTATTGCAAATTGGGGACCAGACCGATGCTCTCTCTGCTCGCACGTGTCTCCTCCATTGCCCCCAGACTCTCAGGGCCGCGACCGCCATGAGGCTGGTGGAGTCACGTGCCGGCGGGTGGCGCCGTATCCAATGCCCCCAGACTAGTGCCCTTACAAGATGCCGCCTCTACTCGCTCCCAAATGGACCCCCCCCCACTCCCCTCCCCCCCCCCCCCCCCCAACATCCACTTCCTAACCATGGCTATATTCGCCGCCCAGTAATAATTACTAAAGTTGGACTTCCGGGTGCGGCGATGACCAGCTGAGTCGCACGTTTCGGCAGCTCCCTGTGAAACGGACTTTTGGGCTCTTGATAGGAGCCCCAACGGCAATTTTAACGGCTAAAAACACCGTGCGGTAAACCAGGAGGGTGTTCCCCCTGGACACGGATGGAAAAAGGAGAGGAAAGTGGCCGGATTGCAGCGGATCCTTTGGAACAACGGCAAGGAAGGCAAGCAAAAACCAAGATGGCGTCGGAAGGTGGCAGTTTCATATGGGGCCCTGAACAACAAGAGTTCTTGAAATGCTGCGTGGAGGAGATAAAAAAGGAAATGAAGAAAGAGTTGTTGGCCCCGATACTACAGGCGATCGAAGGGCTAAAGGAGGAACAAAAGACCCAGGAGCAGGAGCTTCGGGTCGTGAAGGCGAAAGCAGCCGAGAATGAGAACGATATACAGGCCCTGGTGGTGAAGTCGGAGATACAGGAGGCACACCAGAAACGATGTGTGGAGAGGTTGGAGGCACTGGAAAACAACGCAAGGAGGAACAACCTGAGGATTCTTGGCCTTCCTGAAGGTGTGGAGGGGGCGGACGTCGGGACATATGTGAGCACGATGCTGCATTCGTTAATGGGAGCGGAGGCCCCGACGGGTCCGTTGGAGGTGGAGGGAGCGTACCGAGTTATGGTGCGAGGATCGAGAGCAGGAGAAACTCCCAGAGCCATAGTGGTGAGATTCCTCCGCTTTAAGGATAGAGAAATGGTCCTTAGATGGGCGAAGAAAACTCGGTGCAGTAAATGGGAGAACGCGGTGATCCGCGTTTATCAAGACTGGAGTGCGGAGGTGGCGAGAAGGAGGGCGAGCTTTAATCGGGCCAAGGCGGTACTTCACAAAAGGAAGATAAAATTTGGAATGCTGCAACCGGCAAGACTGTGGGTCACATATCAAGGGAGGCACCACTACTTTGAGACGGCGGATGAAGCGTGGACTTTTATTGTAGAAGAAAAACTGGAATGAGTGGAGTATGAAAAAGAACGTTTGGACAAAGTGGTGGGGCGAATGGGGGGGGCGAAGAGGGGTTTTATGTTCTAATCCTGCGGTATGGTAACTTTTCTTTCTCCCACAGGTGGTGATGGGGGGAGGTGGGGAGGGAGAGGAGATGGGGCGTTGGCCATGGGAGGCGGGGCCGAGGGAGAGGCGCGGGCTTGGTTCCCGCGCTATGATAATTATGGCGGGAATAGAGAAGCAGGAAGGAGGGGGCGTCGCACGGTGCGAGCCGTGGTCACGGGGGGAAGCCGAGGTCAGCCAGAGTTTGCTGACTTCTGGGAGCAACATGGGGGGAGTAATTACGCTAGCGGGGGGTCTAGCGGGGGGGGGGGGGGTGGGAGGGGGGAATTACTGGGTTGCTGCTGCTGGGGAAAGGGGGAGTGGGTACGGGAGAGGATGGGCGGGGGGGCACCGCCTGGGGGTGATACAGCTGCGTGGGAACTGGGTGAGAAGCTGGAAAAAGATGATGGCTAACCGGCAAGGGGGGGGGGGGGTGGGAAGCCCCCCAACTCGACTGATCACGTGGAACGTGAGAGGGCTCAACGGGCCGATAAAGAGGGCACGAGTACTCGCACACCTTAAGAAACTTAAAGCAGATGTGGTTATGTTACAGGAAACGCACCTGAAACTGATAGACCAGGTTAGGCTGCGTAAAGGATGGGTGGGGCAGGTGTTCCATTCGGGGCTGGATGCGAAAAACAGGGGGGTGGCTATATTAGTGGGGAAGCGGGTAATGTTCGAGGCAAAGACTATAGTGGTGGATAACGGGGGCAGATACGTGATGGTGAGTGGCAAATTACAGGGAGAGATGGTGGTTTTGGTAAACGTGTATGCCCCGAACTGGGATGATGCCAACTTTATGAGGCGAATGCTAGGACGCATCCCGGACCTAGAGACGGGAAAGCTGATAATGGGGGGAGACTTTAACACGGTGTTGGAACCAAGGCTGGATAGGTCGAAGTCCAGGACTGGTAGGAGGCCGGCAGCAGCCAAGGTGCTTAAGGATTTTATGGAGCAGATGGGAGGTGTGGACCCGTGGAGATTCAGTAGACCTAGGAGTAAGGAGTTCTCGTTTTTCTCCTATGTCCATAAAGTCTATTCGCGCATAGACTTTTTTGTGTTGGGTAGGGCATTGATCCCGAAGGTGAGGGGAACGGAATATACGGCTATAGCCATTTCGGATCATGCCCCACACTGGGTAGACTTGGAGATAGGGGAGGAAACAGGAGGGCGCCCACCCTGGAGAATGGACATGGGACTAATGGCGGATGAGGGGGTGTGCCTAAGGGTGAGGGGATGTATTGAAAAGTACTTGGAACTCAATGACAATGGGGAGGTTCAGGTGGGAGTGGTCTGGGATGCGTTGAAGGCGGTGGTTAGGGGGGAGCTGATATCAATAAGGGCACATAAAGGGAAGCAGGAGAGTAAGGAACGGGAGCGGTTGCTGCAAGAACTTTTGAGGGTGGACAGACAATATGCGGAAGCACCGGAGGAGGGACTGTACAGGGAAAGGCAAAGGCTGCATGTGGAATTTGACTTGCTGACTACAGGCACTGCAGAGGCACAATGGAGGAAGGCGCAGGGTGTACAGTATGAAAATGGGGAGAAGGCGAGCAGATAGCTGGCACACCAATTGAGGAAAAGGGGAGCAGCGAGGGAAATAGGGGGAGTGAGGGATGAGGAAGGAGAGATGGAGCGGGGGGTGGAGAGAGTGAATGAAGTGTTCAAGACATTTTATAAAAAATTGTATGAAGCTCAACCCCCGGATGGGAGGGAGAGAATGATGGATTTTTTGGATCGGCTGGAAATTCCCAAGGTGAAAGAGCAGGAAAGGGTGGGACTGGGAGCACAGATTACGGTAGAAGAAGTGGTGAAAGGAATTAGGAACATGCAGACGGGAAAGGCCCCGGGACCGGACGGATTCCCAGTTGAATTTTACAGAAAGTATTTGGACTTGCTCGCCCCGGTACTGACGAGGACCTTTAACGAGGCAAAGGAAAGGGGACAACTGCCCCCGACTATGTCTGAAGCAACGATATCGCTTCTCTTAAAGAAGGAAAAGGATCCGCTACAATGCGGGTCCTACAGACCAATTTCCCTCCTAAATATGGATGCCAAGGTCCTGGCCAAGGTAATGGCAATGAGAATAGAGGAATGTGTCCCGGGGGTGGTTCACGAGGACCAAACTGGGTTTGTGAAGGGGAGACAGCTGAACACGAATATACGGAGGCTGTTAGGGGTAATGATGATGGCCCCACCAGAGGGTGAAACGGAGATAGTAGTGGCGATGGATGCCGAGAAAGCATTTGATAGAGTGGAATGGGATTATCTGTGGGAGGTGTTGAGGAGATTTGGTTTTGGAGAGGGGTATGTTAGATGGGTGCAGCTGTTGTATAGGGCCCCAGTGGCGAGTGTGGTCACGAATGGACGGGGATCGGCATATTTTCGGCTCCATAGAGGGACAAGGCAGGGATGTCCTCTGTCCCCATTACTGTTTGCACTGGCGATTGAGCCCCTGGCGATAGCGCTGAGAGGTTCCAAGAGATGGAGGGGAATACTTAGGGGAGGAGAAGAACACCGGGTATCTTTATATGCGGATGATCTGCTACTATATGTGGCGGATCCGGCGGAGGGGATGCCAGAAATAATGCGGATACTTGGGGAGTTTGGGGATTTTTCAGGGTATAAATTGAACATGGGGAAGAGTGAGCTGTTTGTGGTGCATCCAGGGGAGCAGAGTAGAGAAATAGAAGACCTACCGTTGAGGAAGGTAACAAGAGACTTTCGTTACCTGGGGATCCAGATAGCTAAGAATTGGGGCACATTGCACAGGCTAAATTTAACGCGGTTGGTGGAACAGATGGAGGAAGATTTCAAGAGATGGGATATGGTAGCACTGTCAATGGCAGGGAGGGTGCAGGCGGTTAAGATGGTGGTCCTCCCGAGATTCCTCTTTGTGTTTCAGTGCCTCCCGGTGGTGATCACGAAGGCTTTTTTTAAAAGGATAGAAAAGAGCATCATGGGTTTTGTTTGGGCCGGGAAGACTCCGAGAGTGAGGAAGGGATTCTTACAGCGTAGTAGGGATAGGGGGGGGCTGGCATTACCGAGCCTAAGTGAGTATTATTGGGCCGCTAATATTTCAATGGTGAGTAAGTGGATGGGAGAGGAGGAGGGAGCGGCGTGGAAGAGATTAGAGAGGGCGTCCTGTAGGGGGACAAGCCTGCAGGCTATGGTGACAGCCCCATTGCCGTTCTCACCGAGGAACTACACCACGAGCCCGGTGGTGGTAGCTACACTGAAGATTTGGGGACAGTGGAGACGACATAGGGGAAAGACCGGAGCATGGGGGGGGGGGGTCCCCGATAAGAAACAACCATAGGTTTGCCCCGTGGGGAATGGATGGGGGATATGGAATGTGGCAAAGAGCAGGAATAACGCAACTGAAAGATCTATTTGTGGACGGGAAGTTCGCAAGTCTGGGAGCGCTGACCGAGAAATATGGGTTGCCCCAAGGGAATGCATTCAGGTACATGCAATTGAGGGCTTTTGCGAGGCAACAGGTGAGGGAATTCCCGCAGCTCCGGACACAAGAGGTGCAGGACAGAGTCATCTCAAAGAAATGGGTGGGGGATGGTAAGGTGTCGGATATATATAGGGAAATGAGGGACGAAGGGGAGACTATGGTGGACGAACTAAAAGGGAAATGGGAAGAAGAGCTAGGGGAGGAGATCGAGGAGGGGCTGTGGGCAGATGCCCTAAACAGGGTAAACTCGTCGTCCTCGTGCGCCAGGCTAAGCCTGATTCAGTTTAAGGTATTACACAGGGCACATATGACTGGAACACGGCTCAGTAAATTTTTTGGGGTGGAGGATAGGTGTGCGAGGTGCTCGAGAAGCCCAGCGAATCATACCCATATGTTTTGGTCATGCCCGGCACTACAGGGGTTTTGGGTGGGGGTGACAAAGGCGCTTTCAAAAGTAGTAGGAGTCCGGGTCGAACCAAGCTGGGGGTTGGCTATATTTGGGGTTGCACAAGAGCCGGGAGTGCAGGAGGCGAGAGAGGCCGATGTTTTGACCTTTGCGTCCCTAGTAGCCCGGCGCAGGATATTGCTAATGTGGAAAGAAGCCAAGCCCCCGGGGGTGGAGACCTGGATAAATGATATGGCGGGGTTCATAAAGCTAGAGCGGATTAAGTTTGTCCTAAGGGGGTCGGCTCAAGGGTTCACCAGGCGGTGGCAACCGTTCGTCGAATATCTTGCGGAAAGATAGATGGGGGAAAAAAGAAGGCAGCAGCAGCAGCCCAGGACTTGGGGGGGGGGGGGGGGGGGAGGGATGGGGGTGGGGGGGGTGGGGGGGTATAGCCTGTGACAAGGCAGTTGCCAATTAGGACTAGTTTTCATTTTTGTTATTTAATATTTATTTATTTGCTGTTTTTTGTTTATATAAAAAAGGTCATTATTATCTGTATTGTTATAATGTTGTGTAAAGGATGCACAATGTACTGTGTTGGTTGACCAAAAATTTTCAATAAAATATTTATTAAAAAAAAAATAATTACTAAAGTTCGGGAGTGCCAGCCCGCCCTTTCCCCAGCTGCGCTCCAACATCCCCTTTTTAACTCGCGGGGTCTTAACAGCCCATACAAAGCCCGAGATCACCTAGTTGACCCGTTTAAAAAAGGACCGAGGAATAAAGATGGGGAGATACTGAAACACAAACAGGAATCTCGGGCTTTCAACGCAATTGCCAGCGGTTCTATGGCCAGTGCGAACAGCAGCGGGGAGAGAGGGCTTCCCTGCCTCATCCACCGGTGCAGCCTAAAATAGCCCAATGTCAACCTGTTCGTCCGAACACTTGCCACGGGCACCTTATACAGCAGCCTGGCTCAGTCAATGATGCCCTGCCCAAATGCAAACTGCCTCAATACCTTCAACAGACAATCCCATTCCACCCTGTCAAATGCCTTCTCTGCGTCCATTGCGACCACTACCTCTACATCATACCCTGTTGGGCATCCTGATAACATTCAACAGCCTTCTTACATTGGCCGCCAACTGCGTCACCTTAACAAATCCCGTCTGGTCCTCCCCAACCATGTCCAGGATGCAGTCCTCAATCCTTGAGGCCAAGGTCTTAGCCAACAATTTGGCGTCTACATTTAGTCTGGAGATCGGTCTTTCTGGCCCTGGCATTACCACAACTGCATGGCTTTCAGCTCATCTCCTATCTCTTCCAACCCAATCGGGACCCCAGCCCTTCTACCAAGTCTTCATCAACCTTCGGGAACTTCAGCCCCCCTAAGAATTGCCTCATCACATCCGGCCCAGCAGGGGTTTCAGACTCGTACAGTCTGCATTAGAATTCCTCGAATGCCTTATTGACCCCAGCTGAATCTCCGACCAGGTCCCCATTTCTGTCCCTTACTTTCCCAATCTCCCTGACCGCTTCCGCTTTCTCAGCTGCTGCGCAAGCATTCTACTGGCCTTCTCCCCATATTCATAGATCGTCCCCTCGCCTTCCTCAGCTGCTCTTCCGCCTTCCCTGTAGTCAAAAAGCTAAACACTGCCTGTAGGCTCCGTCGTTCCCTTAGAAGCCCTGCCTCTGGGGTCTCCGCATACCTCCTGTCGGCCTGTAGTATTTCCTTTATCAGTCGATCCATCTTTGCTCTGTCTGCCTTCACCCTGTGGGCCCGTAACAATATCTGTTCCCCTCTAACCACCGCCTTCAGCGCCTCCCAGACCACCGCAGCCGAAACTTCCCCCATGGCGTTGACTTCCAGGTAGTTCTGGATACATTTCGTCAGCCGCCCACACACCTCCTCATCTGCCAAAATTCAGAGGACCAGCCCCCAGTGCGGGCGCTGGCTACTCTCCTTACTCACCTGTAGGTCAACCCAGTACGGGGCTTGATCCGAGATCGTGATCGCTGAGTACTCACTGTCCACTACTCCGTCAGTAGAGCACTGCTCAGGATGCAAAAGTCAATCCCAGAGTACACTTTATGCACGTGCGAGTAGAAGGAAAACTCCTTCACTCTCAGCCGCCCGAATCTCTCCCCCCCCCCCCTCAGCTGCTCCATAAACCCCTTCAGCTCCTTTGCCATTGCTGGCACCCTGCCTGTCCTTGAGCTAGGTCGGTCTAACCCTGGGTTAATGACTGTGTTGAAGCCCCCCCCCCCCGCAATAACCAGCTTATGCGAATCCAGGTCCGGCATCCTCCGCAACATCCTCCTTATGAACTTCACATTATTCCAATTCAGTGCGTGCACATTCATGAGTACCACCGGCAACCCTCCAGCTTTCCACTGACCATTATGTAGCGACCACCCACATCCGCGACTATTCTTCCTGCTTTGAATGGCACTCGCTTATTAATCAAGATTGCGACCCCTCTAGTCTTAGAGTCCAGCTCTGAGTGGAAAACCTGTCCGACCCATCCCTTCCTTAGCCTGACCTGGTCAGTTACTCTAAGGTGCGTCTCCTGCAACATTGCCACGTCCGCCTTCACTCCCCTTAAATGCGCAAACATGCGTGCCCTCTTAACGGGCCCATTTGGCCCTCTTACATTCCATGTGATCAGCCTGGTTGGGAGGCTTCCCGCCCCCCTCCTCCGCCGATCAGCCATCACCTTTCTTGGGCCAGTCTCCAGCATGCGCCCCACGCATTCGCAGGCCCGCCCCCAGGCTGCCTCCGTCCCCGACCTCCCTATTGTCCCACAGCAAAAGTCCCTCCCCTGTCAGCAGAACATTTCCGCCCTCTCCCCCTAGTAAAAGCACCATACACACAGCCCCCTCCAACAAGCATACCATCTGCTCAACCCCACTACGCTTCTGAGCTAGCCCGCTAGGCTGGGAGCTAGCCCGCCCTGCTAGCTTGGTGGCCCCCGCCCATGGTGCCAGACGGTTTTCCACATATTGATCCCCCCCCCCCCCCCCGGCTCGGACACACATATGCAGACGTAGACAATCTCAACACAATTGCACAAAAGAGACACGCAAAGAAATTCAAAAAGAAGATCAGACATCAAACATCCAAAATCTAACATTCACACCTCCATCCTCCATCCGTGAAAATGCCAATTTTAACTCAAGCAGCTCGTCCGCAGACCCCAACGCAATACACAAGTAACATCCAAAGACTAAAACTTTTCTTTAAAAAAAAATAACTGAAAAGAAGAGAGATAAACAAAAAAAAGCACATGAGCAGTGCAGTAAAGTTCAGTCCAAACACTTCAGTCCGATACCATGGCTTTCCTCTATCGAAGTCCATCGCTTCTTCGGGCGACTCGAAATAGAAATGTTGCTCTTCATACGTAACCTAAACATCAAGTCCATACTTTACATTCTTCTTAAAAAAGGGTTGATTTTGTCTGGTTGAACCCTGCTCTTCTGGCCACATCCGCGCTCAGATCCGGATATATATGCAGGTCACTGTTCCCCCATTTGCAGCTCCGCGTTTGCCTGGCCCACCATAGAATGCTCTCCTTGTCCAGGTACCTATGGAATTTCACCACAATTGCTCTCGGCTGGTCACCAACATGCGGCTTCCTCGCTTGCGCTCTGTGCGCCCTATCCGCCTCCAAGGGTCGGGAGAACGTCCCCTCCCCCAGTAGCTTTTCAATCACAGCAGCTATGTACGCCCCTGCACCGTTCCTTCGGATCCCTCCAGGAGAGCCACGATTCTGCCGGCGGAACCTGTTCTCTAGATCGTCCACCTTCTCCTGGAGCCTTTTCTGTTGGTCTCTCAACATTCCCACCTCCAACTCCACTGCAGCTTGGTGCTCCTCCTGCTCAGTCAGCGCCTTCTCCACTTTCTGGATTGCCCAATCTCGAGCACCCAGTCTGAGTTCCAGTTGCGCTATCAACTCCTTAATCGGGTCCAAGCATTCCTGCTTCTGCTTGGCGAAGCCCACCTGGATCAACTGCATCAACCGCTCCGTCGACCGCTGGGTCGTTAAGCCAGAACTCCGGTCCTCCATCATGCCTTCTCCCGTTGAAGCCTCGTTCGAAGCCCTCTCCGTTCGCGAACACTTCTGACCGCTTCACATGCACTGATGTAGGATTCCTCTTCACAATTGCGTCCAACATCAATTTTGCACTTAAAGATCCGACAAAAAAAATCGGGGGAAAAGGTCCAAAGTTCTGACCGGAGCGTGAGCCACCAAATGTGCGACCTACTCCTTCATAGACGTCACCGGAAGTGCAGGGTGCATCTTCTACATGGGGGACAGACTCGCAATCCTGGACCAGCTGATGGAGAGACGGGAGCTACCGAATGGGCAGGATCTCCGACATTTACAAGTTCAAAAGGTCTGTTGATGGAGCTTAGTGTCATCTCCCATTGTGACGTCAGAGGCCCAGCAGCAGGGTCACGTGGCTGAACTCCGGAAGCTCCGCTTCCACAGGCTATCCAGGGATGAATGTTCCCCATGGGGCACTGGGGAAATGGACAGACAGGAAGGACATAAGATGGGCCTCAATCTGGATTGCAATGGGACACTTACAATTACACTCAGTATTCCTAGGTTCGTCCTCAGTATCTGTGCCCAGTGATCCTTCCAGAAAGATAACATGCGTGGCTTCAGGATGAGAACGTTTCTCTCAGCTGATGGATCCAAACGTCCAATCGGACCTTCGACCCAGTACCTGGAATCACCGAGAGTGATTCCTGGTGGCAAACCCCTGAGATTGGTATGACACCCCGAAAAGAGAAATAGCGATTGTGTTGGTGGACATCCTATGGTATGGGCGATCAAGTCCTTTTATAGTATTTATACCCTCTCGACGATCTTTGTTTATAATCCCAAGATTGTGCAGGTATGGTGTCACCTAGAACATTAAACATCGAACACCTACTGTGGACTGAATTTTTCAAATGAGACCGGTGGAACATGCGAACTTGCTGCTAACTGTATTCACGTGACTTTGCTCATTGATGTACGATTGAAGATGTTTCTTACTTCGTTGCACGGGAACTCTATCATTGTCCCCTGGATTATGTAAGGGAACTAATCAGAGTTGTGATCCTGTGATGTTGAATTAAATGGTACACTATTTTAACACATCTCAGATTTTCTTACCCATCGTAAATTGGTAAATTGTTCATCCAGATGACCTCTCAGAGGTCTCCCTGGATAAGGCTGAGTGTGGATCAAAAGCAGCTCCTCAAAACACGAGTGAGGCAGAGTGAGAAAGTATCGCTATTTCATAAAAGTGAGGGGTGAAACAGATCAGGCTCTGATCAGGAATCGCTCAGTGAGCCAAACATATTTTATTCAGAAATTACTAGATCAGAAATTTCTGATTTATTTAGTAAACAGAATGATTGTTTTAGCTGGTCAGAGCGAACCAGCATCCAATTGAAACAGTAGACCCTACCTGCCTAACCTGTTTGATTGTTTTTGAAGAAGTGACTAAATTGGTGGACAATCAAATATCTCTGGATGTTAGTTAAATAGACTTCCAGATGCCATTTGTTACAAGTTTCAAACATACCTCATCGGCGATCAAAGGTTGAGATCTCCAAGTCCCGACACGGGACAGCTGTCTTGTCTGGCATCTTTGCATATAAATTGCTGAAGATTGACATCAGAAACATGGACAGATATGTAGCTAATGCTGAGGTAAATTAATGTATAGGAACGGCTGGAGCACAGGTTTTATACCTGACCATGTTTTCTTTCCTTTAACAGTGAAATCTGCTAGATGAAAAAAATGTGCCTCATTTTCAATCCCCCGCCGGGAGTGTTAGATTAACATAGCTTTTATCTCTTTGAAATCATTATTCCACCACTTCGAATAGTTTCAGTTTTATTTTAGATTTCAATAAATTCCTTTCCTGGATTCGCTTTACTGAAACATTTTAGTAATTATGAACATACATTTCAGGCTGTGTTAACAATCTTTTCTTCCCACTGTTCAAAGACTCGTAGTCCAGCCCGGGATTCTCTCAACGATCTGAGCTGCTTCTGCCCATCTGAACTGAATTGGTTCCTCCATAACCTGAGGCGGAGATGATTAAATAGGCAGTTAATTCATGAAAGCAAATTTACACAACCACGTGTACCGTTTCGAGCAAAAGGCGCTTATATATCTTCCTTACGAAATTCTAATGAGCTACAGGGGAACAGCAGACGGGGATCACACTGATTTGACCAGATTCGACTGAATGATCTGAGTGGAGCTGTAAGAACTACATTCACGGACAGCTAGCTGCACATTCGACATACAGAGGCATGATGGTATTCTCAGCGGAGGAGCAATCCATGTCAGAGAATTAAATCCTTCCTGATTCTGGAATAGAAATTCAATTAAATAATTCATCTGGAATATAAAGATATGCTCAGTAATGTTGTTTTAAAAATAAATTTGGAGGACCGCAATCCTTTTTTTTACCAAATAAGGGTCAATTTAGCGTGGCCAATTCACCTACCCTGCCCATATTTGTGTTGTGGGGTGAAACCCATACAAACACGAAGACAATGTCTCAATTACACAGAGACAGTAATCCGAGCCCTGAGCGGTTTGAGGCAGCAGTGCTAGCCACTGCGCCACTGTGTCGCCCCTTCGCCTCGGTAATTATAACTGAAACCATCATCGATCGACACAGAATATATTAGTTTCACAATGTCCTTTATGGAAGAAAAGCTGCCAACATTATCCAGTGTGACTTATAAGTGACTCCAGAGCCAATTACATGGTTAGCTCTGAGCTGTCGTCGGAAATAAACCAGCAATCTGCTCAGTTACAGAAACTACAAATATCAACAATAGGAGATGAACGATCTGCCATCGGCAAAAAACCCTCTGGAATTGATAGCTCCACGCCACGCTCAATCGGCTCTGTGAACTCCTGCTTACTCGGATCTGGGGAATTGTGCTAAATGTTGGACAGCTGTCGTGAATGATAGTGAGAAAGGCTGGCAGGGTTAAACTCATCAAATCATGTATTGCAACCAATCTCAGTCGCTACCATGAACATCCTGGGAATTTCCTGCTTCATCTGTAGGCCAGAGCCAATAGGTATAGCTGCACATTTCAACTCGGTGTCGGTGTCCTGATCATAGAATCGGTTCCCCATGAAGTCGAGTTATCCCAGGAATAACGAGGGTAATGTGTCCTCCATATAATTCTCACTTGCCATCCTTTCTCAGCGACTGAATCAATCAGAACTCCTCCACTTTGAGCATCACCAAATAAGGAGTGAGGATGGCAAGGATACAGAATGCATCTATCCTGGATGGAGGAGCTAAATTACCATTAACAATGACTCCATTCCAATATCCAATCTGATTCATTACCTCTGCAAGAGTATAGTCTCTATCAGTAGCGAGATGATGGGAATTATTGTTGACAGTGCCACCAAGCAGCGTCTTTACAACAACCATCTCTTCTTCGGTGAACATTCGCTAAGAAATATGGTTGTCCACCGAATAAACTCCACGTTAGTCGTCATGGGTTCGTGGGTCCTTGGGTGGCTGATGAGCCACACCACTGACAGCACTGGCATCAAAGGTATTTCTTTCGATGGCTCCTTTTCCAGAGCTCCTATTATCGACGGGTGGTTGAAGAAGTATGTCCGTTCATTCAGGAGACTCGCCCATTTATTTACCAGACATTGCCATGTCTTGCGGGTGTCTTCGAATCGCTTCCTTTCTCATCCTCTTTTTTGGGTGCCATATTTCAGCTGAACGAACCCAATTTGGATCTGGCATCATACCTACGTGGCCAGCTCAGTTGGTATGGGATGATCATGACCTCGGTGCTGGTGCTTTTGGCTCCTTCAACGATGTTGATGGTAGTATGCCTGTCCTCCCAGCTGATGCGATGAATCGGTCTCCAACTGTACACAGTTGATTCTGAACAGTCTTCTGAAATGGCCAGCTGCACAGCTAGAGAAACTTGAAAGATCAGTAAAAAGCGGTTAACCATCTTCCATCGGCCAAACGCTGGAATTGACAACTTCACACTACATCCAATCGGTTCTGTAAACTCATGCATAATCAGATCTGTGGAATTGTGAAAAATGTGATAGAAGTCTGTCGTGTAGATAGCCAACAGACTGCAGTGTCATACTGACCAAACATACATTATAAGCAATGGTCTCAGACGCCACAATAACAATTCCTGGATATGTTTTGCCCCATTAGTGGGACAGACCGATCCCGGATGGATGCATAGTTCAACTGTGATTCCGAAACATTGTCCCAGCAGCCCATATAGTCGAATTAGTCAGTACTCCTCCACTTTGAACATCACTTCTAAAATGGGGCGAGGATGGCAAGAATACAGAATGTATCCTGGATGGGGGACTTCAATTACCATTAAAAATGGATCCACAGCACCGCCCAAAGCAATTCGAATAATTACCACCCAAGGAGGCCAGTGTCCATCAGTCATACGATGATGGAAGGTGTTGTTGACAGTACCAGAAAGCTGCATATTTGCACCAACAACCTGCAAATGGATCGGTAGCTTGGTTTCTTCCAGTTCCTATTGCATTATAACCTCCATAGAGTCTTGGTCTACTCATAGTCAAAGAGTCTGTATTCAAGTAGTGAGGTGAGAATCAGTGCCCTTCACATCAAGAACATTTTTGACCGATTGTACGGATCAAGGATCCCTCCGCGAAATTGAATCCAATAGGTTATGCTGCAACTATACATGACCCTGGTGAGACCACATTTGGAGCATTGTGTGCAGTTCTGGTCATATCATTATAGGAAGGATGTGGAAGCATTGGAAAGGGTGCAAAGGAGATTAACCAGGATGCTGCCTGGTTTGCAGGATAGGTCTTATGAGGAAAGGTTGAGTGAGCTGGGGCTTTTCTCTTTGGAGCGGAGGAGGATGAGAGGCGACTTAATTGAGGTTTATAAGATAATGAGGGGGATAGATAGAGTGGACGTTCAGAGACTATTTCCTCGGGTGGATGTAGCTGTTACAAGGGGGCATAACTGTAAGATTAAGGGTGGGAGATATAGGAGGGATGTCCGATGTAGGTTCTTTACTCAGAGAGTGGTAAGGATGTGGAATGGACTGCCTGCTGTGATAGTGGAGTCGGACACTTTAGGAACTTTCAAGCGGTTATTGGATAAGCACATGGAGCGCACCAGAATGACAGGGAGTGGGATAGCTTGATCTTGGTTTCGGACAATGCTCGGCACAACATCGAGGGCCGAACGGCCTGTTCTGTGCTGTACTGTTCTATGTTCTATGTTTTAATCCTTCAACCTGTTCCTTTAAACAGCCAAAAGTCTTCAACCTACAAAAACAGACATGAGGTTACATTCAATATATTTATAGTCTTTGGATTTGCAGATATCAGCAGACCAGCTCTGTGTCTTCCTGCAGCTCTCAGCAAAACACACAGACACTCCCAGCTTTCTCCTCAAACTGAAACCAAAAGCAGAAGTGAGCTCAGCTCCCCCCACCCTCTGACATCACTTCAGTAATATGATCAGCTCCATTTCTTAAAGGTATATTGCTTAAACATCCATTTCTTAAAGGTACTCTCACATGACACAGGCCACACATGGCTAATGTTCCACATTGACAGGTAGATGCCTGTCTTGTACATGTACTGGAACAGCTTGGCTTGGTATGTGGGAACTTCTGGAGCACAAACCTTCAGTACAATTGCTGGGATATTGTCAGGGTCCATAAACTTTGCAGTGTCTGTTGCCATCAGCCATTTCTTGATATCACGTGGAGTCAATCGTATCGGCTGAAGGGTGACATCTGTGACGTTGGAGGCCTCTGGAGGAGACCGTGATGGAGCATTCACTTGAATTTCTGGCTGTAGACTGTTGCGAAGGTTTTGGCCTTGCATTTTGCACAGATGTGCTGGGTTCCTCCATCATTGAGAATGGGGTACATGATTGTCCACCATCATTCACGGCTGGATGCAGCAGGAGTGCAGAGCTGAGACGGTCAGCATGGTAGCACAACGGGCAGCACGATAGCACAGTGGTTAGCAGGGTTGCTTCACAGCGCCAGGGTCCCACGTTCGATCCCTCCTTGGGGCAGTGTCTGTGTGGAGTCAGAACGTTCTCCCCGTGTTTCCGTGGGTTTCCTCCGGGTGCTCCGGTCTCCCTCCACAGTCCAAAGATGTGCAGGTTAGGTGGATTGGTATTTTGTTATACCAACGTGTACAAATGTCAGAAATGACTGTGCTGTGCTCACCTAAAATGGCCACCATTAAGTAACTTAAAATGGCTGACTGCTGATCGTGGATTTTATTTTGACAATATTCCCAGACAGACAGAGAGAGAAGCAGAAACAGAGAGATGGAGAAACTAATAGAAGACATTTATTTGAGATTTTGAAACTCCATCAAACATGACCAGCAAAGGAACATCATGGGGTTAGACACAGATTCCTCTACACTGTCCCTGGCAAACACTCCCAGGACAGGTACATCACGGGGTTAGATACGGAGTAAAGCTCCCTCCACATTGTCCCCATCAAACACTCCCAGGACAGGTACATCACGGGGTTAGATACAGATTCGCAAGGGACGCACAGAGAGTGAGGGACGCAGAGCGAGGGACGCAGAGCGAGGGACGCAGAGCGATGGATACACAGAGAGCGAGGAACACACAGAGAGCGAGGGACACACAGAGAGCGAGGGACACACAGAGAGCGAGGGACACACAGAGAGCGAGGGACACAGAGATAGCGAGGGACACAGAGATAGCGAGGGACACACAGAGAGCGAGGGACACACAGAGAGCGAGGGACACAGAGAGAGCGAGGGCCACAGAGAGAGCGAGGAACACAGAGGGAGCGAGGACCACAGAGAGAGCGAGGACCACAGAGAGAGCGAGGACCACAGAGGGAGCGAGGGACGCACAGAGAGCGAGGACCACAGAGAGAGCGAGGGACGCAGAGCGAGGGACGCAGAGCGAGGGACGCAGAGCGAGGGACACAGAGCGAGGGATGCAGAGCGAGGGACGCAGAGCGAGGGACACAGAGCGAGGGACACAGAGCGAGGGACACAGAGAGCGAGTGACACAGAGAGCGAGGGACACAGAGAGCGAGGGACACAGAGAGCGAGGGACACAGAGCGAGGGACACAGAGCGAGGGACACAGAGCGAGGGACACAGAGCGAGGGACACAGAGCGAGGGACACAGAGCGAGGGACACAGAGCGATGGACACAGAGCGAGGGACACAGAGCGAGGGACACAGAGCGAGGGACACAAGGGACACAGAGCGAGGGACAGAGTGAGCGAGGGACGCAGAGAGCGAGGGACGCAGAGAGCGAGGGACGCAGAGAGTGAGGTACGCAGAGAGCGATGTACGCAGAGATCGAGGTACGCAGAGATCGAGGTACGCAGAGATCGAGGTACGCAAAGAGCGAGGGACGCTGAGAGCGAGGGACGCAGAGAGCGAGGAACACCGAGAGAGAGAGACACAGAGAGAGAGGGACAGAGAGGGACACAGCGAGAGAGCCAGAGAGAGGGGGACACATAGAGGGAGAGGGACACATAGAGGGAGCGAGGGACACAGCGGGAGACACAGCGGGAGAAAGAGCGAGGGACACAGCGAGAGAGAGCGAGGGACACAGCGAGAGGGAGCGAGGGACACAGCGAGAGAGCGAGGGACACAGCGCGAGAGCGAGGGACACAGCGCGAGAGCGAGGGACACAGCGCGAGAGCGAGGGACACAGCGCGAGAGAGAGGGACACAGCGCGAGAGAGAGGGACACAGCGAGAACGAGGGACACAGCAAGAACGAGGGACACATCAAGATTGCGAGGGACACAGAGAGCGAGGGACACAGCGAGAGCGAGGGACACAGTGAGAGCGAGGGACACAGCGAGAGCGAGGGACACGGCGAGAGGGAGAGACACAGCGAGAGCGAGAGACACAGCGAGAGCGAGGGACACTGCGAGAGCGAGGGACACTGCGAGAGCGAGGGACAAAGCGTGAGCGAGGGACAAAGCGAGAGCGAGGGACACAGCGAGAACGAGGGACACAGCAAGAACGAGGGACACATCAAGATTGCGAGGGACACAGAGAGCGAGGGACACAGCGAGAGCGAGGGACACAGTGAGAGCGAGGGACACAGCGAGAGCGAGGGACACAGCGAGAGGGAGAGACACAGCGAGAGCGAGAGACACAGCGAGAGCGAGGGACACTGCGAGAGCGAGGGACACTGCGAGAGCGAGGGACAAAGCGAGAGCGAGGGAAAAAGCGAGAGCGAGGGACACAGCGAGAGCGAGGGACACAGAGCGCGAGGGACAGAGAGAGCGAGGGACAGAGAGAGCGAGGGACACTGCGAGAACGAGGGACACTGCGAGAGCGAGGGACACTGCGAGCGCGAGGGACACTGCGTGCGCGAGGGACACTGCGAGCGCGAGGGACACAGAGTGCGCGAGGGACACAGAGTGCGCGAGGGACACAGAGTGCACGAGGGACACAGTGAGAGCGAGGGACACAGCGAGAGCGAGGGACACAGCGAGAGCGAGGGACACAGCGAGAGCGAGGGACGCAGGGAGAGGAAGGGACACAGCGAGAGCGAGGGACACAGCGAGAGCGAGGGACACAGCGAGAGCGAGGGACACAGCGAATGCAAGGGACACAGAGCGCGAGGTACACTGCGAGAGCGAGGGACACAGAGAGCGAGGGACACTGCGAGAGCGAGGGACACTGCGAGAGCGAGGGACACAGTGAGAGCGAGGGACACTGCGAGAGCGAGGGACACAGAGAGCGCGAGGGACACTGCGAGAGCGAGGGACACAGAGAGCGAGGGACACAGAGAGCGCGAGGGACACTGCGAGAGCGACGGACACAGCAAGAGCGAGGGACACAGCGAGAGCGAGGGACACAGGGAGAGCAAGGGACACAGCGAGAGCGAGGGACACAGCGAGAGCGAGGGACACAGCGAATGCGAGGGACACAGAGCGCGAGGGACAGAGAGAGCGAGGGACAGAGAGAGCGAGGGACACTGCGAGAACGAGGGACACTGCGAGAGCGAGGGACACTGCGAGCGCGAGGGACACTGCGAGCGCGAGGGACACTGCGTGAGCGAGGGACACAGCGAGAGCGAGGGACACAGCGAGAGCGAGGGACACAGCGAGAGCGAGGGACACAGCGAATGCGAGGGACACAGAGAGCGCGAGGGACAATGCGAGAGCGAGGGACACTGCGAGAGCAAGGGACACTGCGAGAGCGAGGGACACAGAGAGCGAGGGACACAGAGAGCGAGGGACACTGCGAGAGCGAGGGACACAGCGAGAACGCGGGACACAGAGAGCGCGAGGGACACTGCGAGAGCGACGGACACAGCAAGAGCGAGGGACACTGCGAGAGCGAGGGACACTGCAAGAGCGAGGGACACTGCGAGAGCGAGGGACACAGAGAGCGCGAGGGACACTGCGAGAGCGAGGGACACTGCGAGAGCGAGGGACACTGAGCGCGAGGTACACTGCGAGAGCGAGGGACACAGAGAGCGAGGGACACTGCGAGAGCGAGGGACACAGCGAGAGCGAGGGACACAGCGAGAGCGAGGGACACAGAGAGCGAGGGACACTGCGAGAGCGAGGGACACAGAGAGCGCGAGGGACACTGCGAGACCGACGGACACAGCAAGAGCGAGGGACACTGCGAGAGCGAGGGACACTGCAAGAGCGAGGGACACAGTGAGAGCGAGGGACACAGCGAGAGCGAGAGACACAGCGAGAGCGAGGGACACCGCAAGAGCGAGGGACACAGCGAGAGCGAGGGACACAGCGAGAGCGAGGGACGCAGGGAGAGGAAGGGACACAGCGAGAGCGAGGGACACAGCGAGAGCGAGGGACACAGCGAGAGCGAGGGACACAGCGAATGCGAGGGACACAGAGCGCGAGGTACACTGCGAGAGCGAGGGACACAGAGAGCGAGGGACACTGCGAGAGCGAGGGACACTGCAAGAGCGAGGGACACTGCGAGAGCGAGGGACACTGCGAGAGCGAGGGACACTGCGAGAGCAAGGGACACAGCGAGAGCGAGGGACACAGCGAGAGCGAGGGACACAGCGAATGCGAGGGACACAGAGCGCGAGGGACAGAGAGAGCGAGGGACAGAGAGAGCGAGGGACACTGCGAGAACGAGGGACACTGCGAGAGCGAGGGACACTGCGAGCGCGAGGGACACTGCGAGCGCGAGGGACACTGCGAGCGCGAGGGACACAGAGTGCGCGAGGGACACAGAGTGCGCGAGGGACACAGAGTGCACGAGGGACACAGAGTGCGCGAGGGACACAGAGTGCGCGAGGGACACAGTGAGAGCGAGGGACACAGCGAGAGCGAGGGACACAGCGAGAGCGAGGGACACAGCGAGAGCGAGGGATACAGCGAGAGCGAGGGACGCAGGGAGAGCAAGGGACACAGCGAGAGCGAGGGACACAGTGAGAGCGAGGGACACAGCGAGAGCGAGAGCGAGGGACACAGCGAATGCGAGGGACACAGAGCGCGAGGGACACTGCGTGAGCGAGGGACACAGCGAGAGCGAGGGACACAGCGAGAGCGAGGGACACAGCGAGAGCGAGGGACACAGCGAATGCGAGGGACACAGAGAGCGCGAGGGACACTGCGAGAGCGAGGGACACTGCGAGAGCGAGGGACACTGCGAGAGCGAGGGACACAGAGAGCGAGGGACACAGAGAGCGAGGGACACTGCGAGAGCGAGGGACACAGCGAGAACGCGGGACACAGAGAGCGCGAGGGACACTGCGAGAGCGACGGACACAGCAAGAGCGAGGGACACTGCGAGAGCGAGGGACACTGCAAGAGCGAGGGACACTGCGAGAGCGAGGGACACAGAGAGCGCGAGGGACACTGCGAGAGCGAGGGACACTGCGAGAGCGAGGGACACTGAGCGCGAGGTACACTGCGAGAGCGAGGGACACAGAGAGCGAGGGACACTGCGAGAGCGAGGGACACAGCGAGAGCGAGGGACACAGCGAGAGCGAGGGACACAGAGAGCGAGGGACACTGCGAGAGCGAGGGACACAGAGAGCGCGAGGGACACTGCGAGACCGACGGACACAGCAAGAGCGAGGGACACTGCGAGAGCGAGGGACACTGCAAGAGCGAGGGACACAGTGAGAGCGAGGGACACAGCGAGAGCGAGAGACACAGCGAGAGCGAGGGACACAGCAAGAGCGAGGGACACAGCGAGAGCGAGGGACACAGCGAATGCGAGGGACACAGAGCGCGAGGTACACTGCGAGAGCGAGTGACACAGAGAGCGAGGGACACTGCGAGAGCGAGGGACACTGCAAGAGCGAGGGACACTGCGAGAGCGAGGGACACTGCGAGAGCGAGGGACACAGAGAGCGCGAGGGACACTGCGAGAGCGAGGGACACTGCGAGAGCGAGGGACACTGAGCGCGAGGTACACTGCGAGAGCGAGGGTCACAGAGAGCGAGGGACACTCCGAGAGCGAGGGACACAGCAAGAGAGAGGGACACAGCGAGTGAGAGGGGGACACAGCGAGTGAGAGGGGGACACAGCGAGAGAGAGGGGGACACAGCGAGAGAGAGGGGGACACAGCGAGAGAGACGGTGGACAGCGAGAGAGAGGGACACAGCGAGAGAGGGACACAGTGAGAGAGAGAGGCACACAGCGAGAGAGAGAGGGACACAGCGAGAGAGAGGGTGACACAGCGAATGGGGGACACAGAGAGAGCGGGGAACACAGAGAGACCGGGGGACACAGAGAGAGCGGGGGACACAGAGAGAGCGGGTGACACAGAGAAAGCGGGGGACATAGAGAGAGCGGGGGACACAGAGAGAGCGAGGGACACAGAGAGAGCGAGGGACACAGAGAGAGCGAGGGACACAGAGAGCGAGGGACACAGATAGTGAGGGACACAGAGAGAGAGGGGCACAGAGAGAGAGGGGCACAGAGAGAGCGAGGGACACAGAGAGAGCGAGGGACACAGAGAGAGCGAGGAACACAGAGAGTGCGAGGGACACTGAGAGAGCTAGGGACACAGAATAGAGAGCAAGGGATACAGAGAGCGATGGACACAGAGAGAGCAAGGGACACAGAGAGAGCGAGGGACACAGTGAGAGTGAGGGACACAGAGGGAGCGAGGGACAGAGAGAGAGAGGGACACAGAGAGAGTGGGACAGAGAGAGAGTGGGACAGAGAGGGACACAGCGAGAGAGAGTGGGTCAGAGAGAGAGAATGACACAGCAAGAGAGCCAGAGAGAGGGGGACACATAGAGGGGGAGGGACACAGCGAGAGAAAGAGCGAGCGACAAAGTGTGAGAGAGCGAGGGACACAGCGAGAGAGAGAGAGAGACACAGCGAGAGAGAGCGAGGGACACAGCGAGAGAGAGAGAGGGATACAGCGAGAGAGAGAGAGGAACACAGCGAGAGAGAGAGAGGGACACAGCGAGACAGAGACGGACACAGCGAGAGAGAGGGACACAGCGAGAGAGAGCGATGGACACAACGAGAGAGAGGGGGACACAGCGAGAGAGAGGGGGACACAGCGACAGAGACGGGGACACAGCGACAGAGAGGGGGACACAGCGAGAGAGAGGGGGACACAGCGAGAGAGCGAGGGACACGGAGAGCGAGGGACACGGAGAGCGAGGGACACAGCGAGACCGAGGGACACAGAGAGAGCAAGGGACACAGAGCGCCGGACACAGTGAGCGAGGGACGCAGAGAGTGAGGAATGCAGAGAGCGAAGGACGCACAGAGCGAGGGACGCAGAGGGCTGGGGACACGGAGAGCGAGGGACACGGAGAGCGAGGGACAAAGCGAGAGCGAGCGACACAGCGAGAGCGAGGAACACAGCGAGATCGAGGGACACAGAGAGAGCGAGGGACACAGAGAGAGCGGGGGACACAGAGAGAGCGGGGGACACGGAGAGCGAGGGACATGGGGAGCGATGGACACGGGGAGCGAGGGACACGGGGAACGAGGGACACGGGGAGCGAGGGAGACGTGGCGCGAGGAAAACAGAGTGAGCGAGGGACACAGCGAGTGCGAGGGACACAGAGAGCGAAGGACACAGAGAGAGGGGGGGACACAGCGAGAGAGACAGAGAGAGGGGGACACATCGAGGGAGGGGGACACATAGCAGGAGAGGGACAAAGAGAGAGCGTGGGACACAGAGAGAGCGTGGGACACAGAGAGAGCGAGGGACACAGAGAGAGCGAGGGACACAGCGAGAGCAAGCGACACAGCGAGAGCGAGGGACACAGCGAGAGCGAGGGACAGAGAGAGAGTGGGACAGAGAGGGACACAACGAGAGAGAGTGGGTCAGAGAGAGAGAATGACAGAGCGAGAGAGCCAGTGAGAGGGGGACACATAGAGGGAGAGGGACACAGCGAGAGAAAGAGCGAGCGACAAAGTGAGAGAGAGCGAGGGACACAGCGAGGCAGAGCGAGGGACACAGCGAGAGAAAGCGAGGGACACAGCGAGAGAGAGAGAGGGACACAGTGAGAGAGAGAGAGGGACACAGCGAGAGGGAGGGACACAGCGAGAGAGAGGGACACAGCGAGAGCGAGGGACACAGAGAGAGCGAGGGACACAGAGAGAGCGAGGGACACAGAGAGAGCGAGGGACACAGAGAGAGTGAGGGACTCAGAGAGAGCGAGGGACACAGAGAGAGCGAGGGACACAGAGAGAGCGAGGGACACAGAGAGAGCAAGGGACACAGAGAGAGCGAGGGACACAGAGAGAGCGAGGGACACAGAGAGAGCGAGGGACACAGAGAGAGCGAGGGACACAGAGCGAGGGACACAGAGAGAGCAAGGGACACAGAGAGAGCAAGGGACACAGAGCGCGGGACACAGTGAGCGAGGGACGCAGAGAGTGAGGGATGCAGAGAGCGAAGGACGCACAGAGCGAGGGACGCAGAGGGCTGGGGACACGGAGAGCGAGGGACACGGAGAGCGAGGGACACAGAGAGAGCGAGGGACACAGCGAGAGTGAGCGACACAGCGAGAGCGAGGGACACTGCGAGAGCGAGGGACACAGAGAGAGAGTGACACAGAGAGATAGGAACACAGAGAGATAGGGACAGAGTGAGAGTGGGACAGAGAGAGAGTGGGACAGAGAGGGACACAGCGAGAGAGAGTGGGTCAGAGAAAGAGGGACACAGCGAGAGAGCCAGAGAGAGGGGGACACAGAGAGAGCGAGGGACACAGAGCGAGCGGGGGTCACAGAGAGAGCGGGGGACACAGAGAGAGCGGGGGACACAGAGAGAGCGGGGGACACAGAGAGAGCAGGGGACACAGAGAGAGCGAGGGACACAGAGAGAGCGAGGGACACAGAGAGCGAGGGACACAGAGCGCCGGACACAGTGAGCGAGGGACGCAGAGAGTGAGGAATGCAGAGAGCGAAGGACGCACAGAGCGAGGGACGCAGAGGGCTGGGGACACGGAGAGCGAGGGACACGGAGAGCGAGGGACACGGAGAGCGAGGGACACGGAGAGCGAGCGACACAGCGAGAGCGGGGGACACAGAGAGAGCGGGGGACACAGAGAGAGCGAGGACCACAGAGAGCGAGGGACACAGAGAGCGAGGGACACAGAGAGCGAGGGACACGGGGAGCGAGGGACACAGAGAGCGAGGGACACAGAGAGCGAGGGACACGGGGAGCGAGGGACACGGGGAGCGAGGGACATGGGGAACGAGGGACACGGGGAGCGAGGGAGACGGGGCGCGAGGAAAACAGAGTCAGCGAGGGGCACAGCGAGTGCGAGGCACACAGAGAGCGAGGGACACGGCGGGAGCGGGAGACACACCAAGAGTGAGGGACACAGAGAGCGAGGGGAACAGAGAGAGCGAAGGACACAGAGAGAGGGGGGACACAGCGAGAGAGACAGAGAGAGGGGGACACATCGAGGGAGGGGGACACATAGCAGGAGAGGGACAAAGAGAGAGCGTGGGACACAGAGAGAGCGTGGGACTGGCTAGGCCATAGAAGGCAGAGGGTAGCAATGGAGAGATGCTTTTCTAATTGGAGGGCTGTGACCAGTGGTGTTCCACAGGGATCAGTGCTGGGACCTTTGCTCTTTGTAGTATATATAAATGATTTGGAGGAAAATGTAACTGGTCTGATTAGTAAGTTTGCAGATGACACAAAGGTTGGTGGAATTGCGGATAGCGATGAGGACTGTCTGAGGATACAGCAGGATTTAGATTGTCTGGAGACTTGGGCGGAGAGATGGCAGATGGAGTTTAATCCGGACAAATGTGAGGTAATGCATTTTGGAAGGTCTAATGCAGGTAGGGAATATACAGTGAATGGTAGAACCCTCAAGAGTATTGAAAGTCAAAGAGATCTAGGAGTACAGGTCCACAGGTCATTGAAAGGGGCAACACAGGTGGAGAAGGTAGTCAAGAAGGCATACGGCATGCTTGCCTTCATTGGCCGGGGCATTGAGTATAAGAATTGGCAAGTCATGTTGCAGCTGTATAGAACCTTAGTTAGGCCACACTTGGAGTATAGTGTTCAATTCTGGTCGCCACACTACCAGAAGGATGTGGAGGCTTTAGAGAGGGTGCAGAAGAGATTTACCAGAATGTTGCCTGGTATGGAGGGCATAAGCTATGAAGAGCGATTGAATAAACTCGGTTTGTTCACACTGGAACGAAGGAGGTTGAGGGGCGACCTGATAGAGGTATACAAAATTATGAGGGGCATAGACAGAGTGGATAGTCAGAGGCTTTTCCCCAGGGTAGAGGGGTCAATTACTAGGGGGCATAGGTTTAAGGTGAGAGGGGCAAGGTTTAGAGTAGATGTACGAGGCAAGTTTTTTTACGCAGAGGGTAGTGGGTACCTGGAACTCGCTACCGGAGGAGGTAGTGGAAGCAGGGACGATAGGGACATTTAAGGGGCATCTTGACAAATATATGAATAGGATGGGAATAGAAGGATACGGACCCAGGAAGTGTAGAAGATTGTAGTTTAGTCGGGCAGTATGGTCGGCACGGGCTTGGAGGGCCGAAGGGCCTGTTCCTGTGCTGTACATTTCTTTGTTCTTTGTTTGACACAGAGAGAGCGAGGGACACAGAGAGAGCGAGGGACACAGCGAGAGCGAGCGACACAGCGAGAGCGAGGGACACAGCGAGAGCGAGGGACACAGAGAGTGGGACAGAGAGGGACACAGCGAGAGAGAGTGGGTCAGAGAGAGAGAATGACACAGCGAGAGAGCCAGTGAGAGGGGGACACATAGAGGGAGAGGGACTCAGCGAGAGAAAGAGCGAGCGACAAAGTGAGAGAGAGCAAGGGACACAGCGAGAGAGAGCGAGGGACACAGCGAGAGAGAGCGAGGGACACAGCGAGAGAGAGCGAGGGACACAGCGAGAGAAAGCGAGGGACACAGCGAGAGAGAGGGACACAGTGAGAGAGAGAGAGGGACACAGCGAGAGAGAGGGACACAGCGAGAGAGAGGGACACAGCGAGAGGGAGGGACACAGCAAGAGAGAGAGGGACACAGCGAGAGAGAAGGACACAGCGAGAGAGAGGGGGACACAGCGAGAGAGAGAGGGACACAGCGCGAGAGAGAGGGACACAGCGAGAGAGAGAGGGACACAGCGAGAGAGAGAGGGACACAGCGAGAGAGAGAGGGACACGGAGAGCGAGGGACACGGAGCGCGAGGAACACACAGAGAGCGAGGGACACGGAGCGCGAGGAACACGCAGAGAGCGAGGGACACGCAGAGAGCGAGGGACACACAGAGAGCGAGGGACCCGCAGAGAGCGAGGGACGCACAGAGCGAGGGACGCACAGAGCGAGGGATGCACAGAGCGAGGGACGCACAGAGCGAGGGACACAGAGCGAGGGACACAGAGCGAGGGAAACAGAGCGAGGGACACAGAGCGAGGGACACAGAGCGAGGGACACAGAGCGAGGGACGCAGAGCGAGGGACACAGAGTGAGGGACACAGAGCGAGGGACACAGTGAGCGAGGGACGCAGAGAGTGAGGGATGCAGAGAGCGAGGGACACGGAGGGCGAGGGACACGGAGGGCGAGGGACATGGAGGGCGAGGGACACGGAGGGCGAGGGACACGGAGGGCGAGGGACACGGAGAGCTAGGGACACGGAGAGCGAGAACACAGAGAGAGCCAGGGACATAGCGAGAGCGAGCGACACAGCGAGAGTGAGGGACTCAGCGAGAGCGTGGGACGCAGAGAGTGAGGGATGCACAAAGCGAGGGACGCACAGAGCGAGGGACGCACAGAGCGAGGGACGCACAGAGCGAGGGACGCAGAGAACGAGGGACACGGAGAGCGAGGGTCACGGAGAGCGAGGGACACGGAGAGCAAGGATTACAGAGAGAGCGAGGGACACAGCGAGAGTGAGGGACACAGCGAGAGCGAGGGACACAGAAAGAGAGGGACACAGAAAGAGAGGGACACAGAAAGAGAGGGACACAGAGAGAGTGGGACAGAGTGAGAGTGGGACAGAGTGAGAGTGGGACAGAGTGAGAGTGGGACAGAGTGAGAGTGGGACAGAGTGAGAGTGGGACAGAGTGAGAGTGGGACAGAGAGAGAGTGGGACAGAGAGGGACACAGCGAGAGAGAGTGGGTCAGAGAGAGAGAGGGACAAAGCGAGAGAGCCAGAGAGAGGGGGACACAGAGAGAGCCAGGGACACAGAGAGAGCGGGGGACACAGAGAGAGTGGGGGCACAGAGAGAGCGGGGGACACAGAGAGAGCGAGGACCACAGAGAGCGAGGACCACGGGGAGCGAGGGACACTGGGAGCGAGGGACACGGGGAGCGAGGGACACGGGGAGCGAGGGACACGGGGAGCGAGGGACACGGGGAGCGAGGGACACGGGGAGCGAGGGACACGGGGAGCGAGGAAGACGGGGAGCGAGGAAAACAGAGTGAGCGAGGGACACAGCGAGTGCGAGGGACACAGCGAGTGCGAGGGACACAGAGAGAGCGAGGGACACAGCGAGAGCGGGAGACACAGCAAGAGTGAGGGACACAGAGAGAGCGAGGGGAACAGAGAGAGCAAAGGACACAGAGAGAGGGGGGGACACAGCGAGATAGACAGAGAGAGGGGGACACATAGAGGGAGGGGGACACATAGCAGGAGAGGGACAAAGAGAGAGCGTAGGACACAGAGAGAGCGAGGGATACAGCGAGAGCGAGGTACACAGAGTGAGTGAGGGACGCAGAGAGAGCGAGGGACGCAGAGAGAGCGAGGGACGCAGAGAGAGCGAGGGACGCAGAGAGAGCGAGGGACGCAGAGAGAGCGAGGGACACAGAGAGAGCGAGGGACACAGAGAGAGCGAGGGACACAGAGAGAGCGAGGGACACAGAGAGCGAGGGACACAGAGAGCGAGGGACACAGATAGATCGAAGGACACAGAGAGAGCGAGGGACACAAAGAGAGCGAAGGACACAGAGAGCGAGGGACACAGAGAGAGCGAGGGACACAGCGAGAGCAAGGGAGACAGCGAGAGCGAGGGACACAGAGAGCGAGGGACACAGAGAGAGCGAGGGAACCACAGAGAGCGAGGGAACCACAGAGAGCGAGGGACACAGAGAGCGAGGGACACAGAGAGAGAGGGACACAGAGAGAGTGGGACAGAGAGGGACACAGCGAGAGAGAGTGGGTCAGAGAGTGAAGGACACAGAGAGAGTGACACAGATAGAAAGAGGTACGCAGTGAAAGAGAGGGATAGAGTGAGATAGGAGGACACAGAGAGAGACAGGGACACAGAGGGAGAGAGGGATACAGAGAGGGACAGAGAGAGGTGGGCACACAGAGAGAGTGAGGGACACACACAGAGAAAGGGGTACACAGCGGGTCAGGATGTGAGGTTTCGGAGACGTGAGTGGGCAGGATGTGAGGGTTAGGGGACATGAGGGTGTGATGGTGTGAGGGTGCCAGGACGTGAGGCAGTCAGGACATTGGTGTTATCAAAATGACCGTTTTCATTGAATCCAAATTGTTTCATTATAAATTCTAATCTCAGGAATTGACATCAGAGCATTTCAGTGAAAAATCCCATTGAACCCCCTTGTCTAATAAAATGATGTTGTAGCCGATGACCGTGTATTGATTCAGGAATAAACTGTACATCTCACAGTGTGAAAAAGTCAAATTGAATCCATATTTATAGAGCAGCTCATTGAAGAAATTTGTCTGTGAACAACACGTAAAATATGAAGTGAAACTTTGCAATGAGCTTTGTTCTTGTGGCCAGGAATCTTCTCTTAAAATGGAGGCAGAAATGAAGTTGTGTTTAACTCACATTCTGTGATTTCTTGCTGGTTTTTACTCATTCTATGGAAAGCCTTCCTAAGGCGACAGACGAATGGTCATTCCAAACATCAGAAATTCTGAGGGAAACAAATGTTAAACCAAAGACAGAAATAATGACAGGACATTGCTGAATCTCTTGTTGACTGCTGAATTAACATAACCATAGACAGGACAAGTGTCTTCCTTAGCAGACACAGGAACCACACCGAGGGGGACATTCCTGACAGAACGTCGGGGGTGGGGTCTGTACACAGGTCACTGAGGAGATCTCAGTCCAAACTGTTTCCAATCATTTCCCAAATGTTTGACAACATTTGTGGCACATCCAAAATTTAAGATACTTTGCTGTCTGTATTCTGTGAATCCAGCTGTGAAATATCTTCACTTCAATGTCTTTTCCCCAACACTATCCCCATATCCCTTTATGTCAATGGCATTTAGAAATCAGTCAATTTCTGCATTAAACTTAGTCAATAGCTTTCCATCTTTGAGAGTGGAGAAATCACCAGGAATGTGGGATTTGATCTCCAGGGTTAGGTTGGAGAAACAGGGCTCGTTCAGGCCCTATTGAACCAATATCTCCTCCTAGGACAGTCTGGCAATCTCACTATCAGCCAATTGACCCTCCGCTGCACTCCCTCTCTGGCAACTATATCCTTTCTATGTTAGGGAGACCAAAACTGTACACAGTACTCCAGGTGTGGTCTCACCAAGGCCTTGTGTAACTGCAGTAAGACATCGCCACTTCTGAACTCAAATCCCTCTTGCAATGAAGGCCAACATATCATTGGTCTTCTTAACTGCTGCAGCACCCCCCTCTCCACTTTCAGTGACTGGTGTACAAGCTCCATTTGTACATCCACATTGTCCAACATATCACCGTTTAAATACGAATCTTTCCTTCAGTTTTTGTTTGATACTAACTTGGACAACTGTCCGAATTGTCTCAGTGTTGTGCTCACATAAAATGGCCACCATTAAGTAACATAAAATGGCTGGCTGCTGATCGTGGATTTGTTTAGAGAGAGAGATAGAGAGCTGCAGAGAGAGAGAAGATGGGGAGACTAACCGAATACATTAATTCAAGATTCAGAATCTCCATCAAACACTGTTAGCAAAAGTACATCATGGGGTTAGATACAGATTACACAACCCTCTAAACTGTCCCCATCAAACACTCCCAGGACAGGTACAGCACGGGGTTAGGTACTGAGTAAAGATCCCTCAACACTGTCCCCACCAAACACTCCCAGGACAGGGACAGCACAGGGTTAGATACAGAGTAAAGCTCCCTCTACACTGACCCCATCAAATACTCCCAGGACAGGTACAGCACGGGGTTAGATACAGAGTAAAGCTCCCTCTACACTGACCCCATCAAATACTCCCAGGACAGGTGCAGCACGGTGTTAGATACAGAGTAAAGATCCCTCTACACTGTCCACAACAAACACTCCCAGGACAGGTACAGCACGGGGTTAGATACAGAGTAAAGCTCCCTCCACATTGTCCCCATCAAACAGTACTATGACAGGTACAACACGGGGTGAGATACAGAGTAAAGCTCTCTCTACACTGTCCCCATTAAACACAACAGGACAGGTACAGCACGAGGTTAGATAAAGAGTAAAGCTCCCTCTGCACTGTCCCCATCAACCACTCCCAGGGACAGGCACAGCACGGGGTTAGATAAAGAGTAAAGCTCCTTCCACACTGCGCCATCAAACACACCCAGGACAGGTACAGCACGGGGTTAGATACAGAGTAAAGCTCCCTCTACACTGTCCCCATCAAACACTCCCAGGACAGGTACAGCACAGGGTAAATACACAGTAAAGCTCCCTCTACACTGTCCCCATCAAATACTCCCAGGACAGGTACAGCACAGGGTAGATACACAGTAAAGCTCCCTCTACACTGTACCCATCAAATACTCCCAGGAGAGGTACATAGGAACAGGAGTGGGCCATTCAGCTGATCGAGCCTGCCTTAGCGACTAGACCACCTTAATCAATAACCTATTTTAATAATCCGATACAAAGCCCTGGATGAATTTATTTCCCAGCAGCATCGGGAGCTGTAAATGCTGCTCTACACTATGTCAGAAATATTACTGCATTAGAGAATGTCATTGTGAATATTACCTTGTAATATTTAACCGTTTCATCCATATCTCTATTGTGAACACATTAGCTCCTTTCCCAGTGAGCACTACAATTGACCCTGTCACTGTTTATACTATAAGCTCTTGTCCCAGTTAATACTACATTACACCATACTGCTGTGGACACTACAATTAACCCTTTTGGAGAGCTGACTACCATGTAGCCAGGGTAAGAGCCTGTGGGACTACCATGTATAATAATCTTTATTGTCACAAGTAGGCTTACATTAACACTGCAATAAAGTTACTGTGAAAAGCCCCTAGTCGCCACATTCCAGCGCCTGTTCGGGTAAACAGAGGGAGAATTCAGAATGTCCAAATTACCCAACAGCACGTCTTTCAGACTTGTGGGAGGAAACCGGAGCTCCCGGAGGAAACCCACGCAGACACAGGGAGAACATGCCGGGAATCGAACTCGGTACCCTGGAGCTGTGAAGCCACAGTGCTACCCACTGTGCCACCGTGCCGCGTAAAAAGTCACACACACAACCTACCCCCCATCCCCAGACACACAAACACGTGTACAGACAAACACAAACTCACACACAGACACAAACTCAGACAGGCTGCGTCAATACAGCTTTCAAATGGAGCGAGATCCATTCTCCACCTTTAACTTGGAGAGGTGTATCTGGCCTGTGTATGACCCAAGTTACACACTGACTCTGAACATCCTCACAACAGCTTGCGGGCAGACTTTTCTAAAGCACTTTTCATAACCTTTGGGTGTCACAAACTGCTTCACAGGCAATGGAGCCCTTTTGAAATCTAGTCAGTGGTTATTTAGGAAATGGACCAGCTAATTTCAGAGAGAGAGAGACACAGAGAAACAGGATGTGATTTTGCTGTGCATGTTTCACAGCTGACACTGAGACACACACGAGATGTACAATATCAATTATTATTCTGAAGCATGTGATTAAATCACCCCTCAAACTAAATTCCAATGTTTCAGAGTCAAGCTTTATCTGCACTGTCCATCAAACTCTCACAACCCAAATACAGTCTGTGCTTAAATACAGAGTCAAAATCCCTCTGTCCTGTCCAAGGAATTTTTCATTGCAGATAGTTTTTATTTTTTGGAAAAGCAGAACTCAAATTGCACCGAATCCCAGGGTGGACTCATGTTTATTTCAGCCCTTCACATTTAAACATGAAGTTTAAGCTCCGATTACAGGTGTCTGCTTGTCTCTGTTTGTATATTCTCTGTTACTGTTGTTTTGTCACTTGTCTGAAGTATTTGAATAATAGGCCTTGGTTAATCATCCTTTCTCTCAGCACATGGAAGTTGTGAATCTTCAAGGCTGTCAGTCTAATGTAGATAACAAAAACTACATCCTTTGACCATCAATCCATTCCCCAACCCTAAATAGATCTCACACATTTCCATAATGCAGGAATATCTCCATCAAACCTTCTAATCAGTTCCCAATACTCTTGTTAACACTTGCCTGTATAACTTAAATTCCACAGATTCCGAAAGCTGCACAGAAAAATGACTGGTTATTTTAAACTTTGAAACAAAACTATTTGAACTTGTGCTTCCATTCTATTCTACAGAAATGTTGTCCTGTGGGCTGACAGTTTCTCAGTAAGACTGAAACATTGAGGTACGCCTCGCACTGCACTTGACAACATTTGTGGCACTTCCAAATTCTACGATACATTGTCTGTATTGTGTGAATCCAGCTGTGAAATATCTGTACAGTTTAAACTTCCATTGTTTCTGTCTTCTCATCATTTATAAAGATCACGGTTCTATTCTTTTTAAGTCTAAAGTACATCATCTTCCTGACACAGAAACACGTCCACAGTTCAGTCTACTGCCAAAACGATAATATCTCACTGCAATTTGATGTTTCCAGCTGTGCTGTTTACAATGCTGTCTAATGTTTGGTGTCATTGGCAAACTAGGATGTGTAGCATTCTGTCAAATTGTCTTAAATGGCTAATATATATGTGTGTGTGCACGCATGTGTGTGTGTTTGTATGTCTCTGCTGCCGTGTATGTACCAGTCAGTGTGTGCATGTGTGTGTGTATCTGTGAACTTGTGTGTGTATACACATTTAAGTCTCAAAGGAAAATATGAGCAGGTGTAGGCGATTTGGCCCATCGAGCCTGCTCCACCATTCAAACAGATCCTGGCACGCACAGACGCACGCACACTCACACACACATTCCTATTTTATTATACACAGTCGATTTGTGTCTGGAACATGCTCAATGATTGCGCTTCCACAACCCTCTGGGTCAGAGAATTCCAAAGATTGTCCACCCTCTCAATGAAGAAATTCCTCCTCATCTCAGTCCGCAATGGTCTACTCCTGATTCTGAGCATTCGCGTCAAGAAGGCTAGAATACAAGACCAGGGATGTACTTCTGAGGCTGTATAAGGCTCTGGTCAGACCCCATTTGGAGTATTGTGAGCAGTTTTGGGCCCGGTATCTAAGGAAGGATGTGCTGGCCTTGGAAAGGGTCCAGAGGAGGTTCACAAGAATGATCCCTGGAATAAAGAACTTGTTGTATGAGGAATGGTTGAGGACACTGGGTCTGTACTCATTGGAGTTTAGAAGGATGAGGGGGGGATCTTATTGAAACTTACAGGATACTGCGAGGCCTGGATAGAGTGGACATGGAGAGGATGTTTCCACGAGTAGGAAAAACTAGAAGCAGAGGACACCATCTCAGACTAAAGGGACGATCCTTTAAAACAGAGATGAGTTGGAATTTCTTCAGCCAGAGGGTGGTGAATCTGTGGAACTCTTTGCCGCAGAAGGCTGTGGAGGCCAAATCACTGAGTATCTCTAAGACAGAGATAGATAGGTTCTTGATCAATAAGGGGATCAGGGGTTATGGGGAGAAGACAGGAGAATGGGGATGAGAAAATACCAGCCATGATTGAATGGCGGAGCAGACTCGATGGGCCGAGTGGCCTAATTCTGCTTCTATGTCTTATGGTCATATGGTTTGAGACTGTGCCCCCTCCCCCTGGTTCTAATCTCACCAGTCAGAGAGAACATCTGACCTACATCTATCTTGTGATGCCCCGTATGACTTGTGTATGTTTCAAGATCACCTCTCATTTTTCGGCACTCTCGGGAACACGGGTACATTTTCCTCAATCTCTCCTCATCAGACAACTTCACCATCCCAGGGTTTCGTCTGGTGAATCTCCATTACACTCCTTCTACAGCAAGTATATCCTTCCTTAGATATGGAGAACAAAACTCTACACAATGGTCCAGGTGTGTTGTGACCAAGGTTCTGTACAATTGCAGCAAGTCATCTTAAACCCTGTACTAATAACCCCGGGCGATGAAAGTTAACGTACCATTGGCCTTCCTGATTGCTTAATGTACCCGCACGCTAGCGTTTAGTGACCCATGAATAAGGAGTTAGATACAGAGTAAGGTTTCCTCTACACTGTCCCCATCAAACACTCCCAGGACAGGTACAGCACGGGGTTAGATACAGAGTAAAGCTGCATCGACACTGTCCCCATCAAACACACCCAGGACAGGTACAGCACAGGGTTAGATACAGAGTAAAGCTCCCTCTACACTGTCCCCATCAAACACTCCCAGGACAGGTACAGCACGGGGTTAGATACAGAGTAAAGCTCCCTCTACACTGTCCCCATCAAACACTCCCAGGACAGGTACAGCATGGGCTTAGATACAGAGTAAAGCTGCATCGACACTGTCCCCATCAAACACTCCCAGGACAGGTAAAGCACAGGGTTAGATACAGAGTAAAGCTGCATTGACACTGTCCCCATCAAACACACCCAGGACAGGTACAGCATGGGGTTAGTTACAGAGTAAAGCTCCCTCTCCACTGTCCCCATCAAACACTCCCAGGACAGGTACAGCATGGGGTTAGATACAGAGTAAAGCTCCCTCTACACTGTCCCCATCAAACACTCCCAGGACAGGTACAGCACGGGGTTAGATACAGAGTAAAGCTGCATCGACACTGTCCCCAGCAAACACTCCCAGGACAGGTACAGCACGGGGTTAGATACAGAGTAAAGCTGCATCGACACTGTCCCCAGCAAACACTCCCAGGTCAGGTTCAGCATGGGGTCACAGACGGAATAAATGTTCCTCTACAATTTCCACAACAGAAGCTGCCAGGATATTTACAGCAAGTCGAGGGAATGAGGCAATGTTTCCAAAGGAAGGGTTTTATTTTTAAAGAAGATTGGGAATTATCAACATAACAGAACTTACCCCAAATGATGATTACTCCAATATCCAAATCAAAAACGATGCAGAATTCATTTCCATCCCACTTTTCTGGATAATCTTAAATAGATAAACATAGAAATAATTAGCAATAACAGACCACATGGAATAGGAGCAGGACTGAACCATTCAGCCCTTCCAGCTCGCTCCACCAGTCAATATGATCATGGAGCTACTTCCATTTCAACCCCGTGTTCCTGCCCTATCCCCGTGCCTCTTTTGATCCATCAATCGCAGTCTAGAGCCGGCTCAATGACGGAGTCTCCACATCCCTCTGGGATAGACAATTCCCAGGATTCACCACCATCTGAGTGTCAAAATTCCTCCTCATCTCAGTCCGGCATATCGTTGGTTAATACACAGAATAAATTATATCTGGGAATGAATTACAGACTGCAATCTAATGGAGGGCTTCGGGATAGATTATATACAGAATAACAGATACCCGGGAGTGAGTTACAGACTGCAATCTAATCGAGGGGTTCAGGATAGTTTATATATAGAATAACAGATACCCAGGAGTGAGTTACAGACTGGAATCTAATCGAGGGGTTCAGGGTGGTTTATATATAGAATAACAGATACCCGGGAGTGAGTTACAGACTGGAATCTAATCGAGGGGTTCAGGATGGTTTATATATAGAATAACAGATACCCGGGAGTGAGTTACAGACTGGAATCTAATCGAGGGGTTCAGGATGGTTTATATATAGAATAACAGATACCCGGGAGTGAGTTACAGACTGGAATTAATCGAGGGATTCAGGATAGTTTATATATAGAATAACAGATACCCGGGAGTGAGTTACAGACTGGAATCTAATCGAGGGGTTCAGGGTGGTTTATATATAGAATAACAGATACCCAGGAGTGAGTTACAGACTGGAATCTAATCGAGGGGTTCAGGATGGTTTACATATAGAATAACAGATACCCGGGAGTGAGTTACAGACTGGAATCTAATCGAGGGGTTCAGGGTGGTTTATATATAGAATAACAGATACCCGGGAGAGAGTTACAGACTGGAATCTAATCGAGGGGTTCAGGGTGGTTTATATATAGAATAACAGATACCCAGGAGTGAGTTACAGACTGGAATCTAATCGAGGGGTTCAGGATGGTTTACATATAGAATAACAGATACCCGGGAGTGAGTTACAGACTGGAATCTAATCGAGGGGTTCAGGATGGTTTATATATAGAATAACAGATACCCGGGAGTGAGTTACAGACTGGAATCTAATCGAGGGGTTCAGGATAGTTTATATATAGAATAACAGATACCCAGGAGTGAGTTACAGACTGGAATCTAATCGAGGTGTTCAGGGTGGTTTATATATAGAATAACAGATACCCGGGAGTGAGTTACAGACTGGAATCTAATCGAGGGGTTAGATTTAACTCACTCATACACACTCACTCACACTCTTACAAATATACTCTTATGCACTCACTCATTCTTACACAATCACTCACTCACACACACTCACTCTTACACACCCTCATTCACTCTTACGCGCTCACTCACTCTTACACTCACCTGTCCATGGAAACTCACTCATTCCTACACACTCCCTCAGTCTTCCACACTCACTCACACACTCTTCCACACTCACTCACACTTAAACACTCACTCACTCGCATACTCGCTCATTCTTACACATTCACTCACACACACTCACTCTTACATATTCTTACTCACCTTCACACTCACTCACACACAGTCACTCACACACTCATTCACTCACTCTGACACACTCACTCCCACACGCTAACACACACTCACTCTCAGATATTCACTCACTCACTTACATATTCAGTTACTCACACTCACATACCCACTCACACACTAGCTCGCTCAGTCTTACACACTCACTCAGGCTCACTCACTGATTCAAACTCACTCTTACACACACACTTACACTCTCTCACTAACACATACTATCATTCACACGCACTCTTACACACAGTCGCACTTCCACACTCAGTCACTCTTATACTCACTCTTACTCACACATTTTCACACATTCACTCTCACTCTTACACTCACCTACACTCGCTTTTGGACACGCATTCTCACTCGCACACTCGTACTCACTAAATCTCACTCTTACACTCACTGAATTACACACTGTCTCTGTCACACACACACACACACATCCTTACACACTCTAACTCGCATTCACTCACACTCATGCACTAACTCGAACACTCACTACCTCATGCTCACTCAATCACACACTCACTCACACACACTCATTCACGCACACCAACTCACTCTTACACACTCACTCTCTTACCCACTCACATACTCAACCACACACTAAATCACTTACTCTTCCACACTCACTCCTTCACTCACACAGACTTAATCACTCATTCACACTCTTACACAATCACTCACTAACACACTCTCACTCACTTACTAACTAACTGACTCTTACACACTCTGACTCACACTCACTCACTATTACACAGTTACTCACTCATACACACTCATTTACACACTGAAACTCGCTTATTCCTACACACTCACTCATTATTACACACTCACTCTCACACACTCACATCACTCAGTCTTACACACACTCACTCTCTCACACTTAAACACTCACTCGCACTCACTCACACTCCTGCACTCACTCTGACATATTCAATCACACACACACTCACCCTCTTACACACTCACTCACTTGCACATTTACTCTTACACATTCACTCACACACACTCCTACACTCACACTCACACTCACACTCCCTCACACACTCACTCTCTCTTACACAATCACTCTTACAAACTAACTCACCCTCACTCACACCCACTATTACACACACACACTTACTCACCTACACACTCAATCTTACACACTAACTCGCTCACACACTCAAACTCACTTACACAGTCACTCACTCACTCACTCTTACACACAAAGTCATTATTACATACTGACTCTCACACACTCACTGACTCTCACACTCACTGACTCTCACACACTCACTGACTCTCACACACTCACTGACTCTCACACTCACTGACTCTCACACACTCACTCTCACACAGACTCTTACACACTGTCACTCTGACCCACTCACTCCCACACGCTAACACATACTCTGCAATCTGGTAGAGAGAGAGAGAGAAATCTCAGATCAGAAACTCTGAACTCAATTTTGAAAGTGGTCATCATTTGTTGGGCTCTCCCTGTGCCCAGGTTGCCTGCAGAATTCACAAAATTAACGATAGTGGGGTCACTTTTGAAATGAATCCATTGACTGTAAAGTAATTTCGATTGCCTGGAATTAAAGTCCCTTAACTTGAAGCGGGTTTAATTCTGGAATGAAGCCTGTGTTTTAGGCCGAGACATAAATATGGAGGGTGAAATTAAATTCACAGGAGGTCATTTTAATTCAGTTTGAATTCACTCACTCTCACTCACACACAGACTGACTCACTCATTCACACTAACTTACACACAATTACTCACTCACTCTTACACACTCTCTCATTCACACTCACTCATACATACTCAGACACTCATATCCTCACTCATACACTCACACGTTCACTCACTCTTACCCACTCACTCTTACACGCTCAATCACTCTCTCTCAGACACAGACTGACTCATTCATTCACAATCACTTACACACTCTCTCACTCACACTCACTTACTCTTACACACTCTCTCACTCACACTCACTCACACATACTCAGACACTCACATCCTCACTCATACACTCACACGCTCACTCACTCTTACACATTCACACACACTCACTCTTACACGCTCAATCACTCTCTCTCAGACACAGACTGACTCATTCATTCACAATCACTTACACACTCTCTCACTCACACTCACTCACACATACTCAGACACTCACATCCTCACTCATACACTCACACGCTCACTCACTCTTACACATTCACACACACTCACTCTTACACGCTCAATCACTCTCTCTCAGACACAGACTGGCTCATTCATTCACACTCACTTACACACTCTCTCACTCACACTCACTTACTCTTACACACTCTCTCATTCACACTCACTCACACATACTCAGACACTCACATCCTCACTCATACTCTCACACGCTCACTCACTCTTACACATTCACACACACTCACTCTTACACGCTCAATCACTCTCTCTCAGACACAGACTGGCTCATTCATTCACACTCACTTACACACTCTCTCACTCACACTCACATACTCTTACACACTCTCTCACTCACACTCACTCGTACATACTCAGACACTCACATCCTCACTCATACACTCACACGCTCACTCACTCTTACACATTCACACACACTCGCTCACTCTTACACGCTCAATCACTCTCTCTCAGACACAGACTGACTCATTCATTCACACTCACTTACACACTCTCTCACTCACACTCATTCACTCTTACACACTCTCTCACTCACACTCACTCACACATACTCAGACACTCACATCCTCACTCATACACTCACACGCTCACTCACTCTTACACATTCACACACACTCACTCTTACACGCTCAATCACTCTCTCTCAGACACAGACTGACTCATTCATTCACACTCACTTACACACTCTCTCACTCACACTCACTTACTCTTACACACTCTCTCATTCACACTCACTCACACATACTCAGACACTCACATCCTCACTCATACACTCACACGCTCACTCACTCTTACACATTCACACACACTCACTCTTACACGCTCAATCACTCTCTCTCAGACACAGACTGACTCATTCATTCACACTCACTTACACACTCTCTCACTCACACTCACTTACTCTTACACACTCTCTCATTCACACTCACTCACACATACTCAGACACTCACATCCTCACTCATACACTCACACGTTCACTCACTCTTACCCACTCACTCTTACACGCTCAATCACTCTCTCTCAGACACAGACTGACTCATTCATTCACAATCACTTACACACTCTCTCACTCACACTCACTTACTCTTACACACTCTCTCACTCACACTCACTCACACATACTCAGACACTCACATCCTCACTCATACACTCACACGCTCACTCACTCTTACACATTCACACACACTCACTCTTACACGCTCAATCACTCTCTCTCAGACACAGACTGACTCATTCATTCACAATCACTTACACACTCTCTCACTCACACTCACTCACACATACTCAGACACTCACATCCTCACTCATACACTCACACGCTCACTCACTCTTACACATTCACACACACTCACTCTTACACGCTCAATCACTCTCTCTCAGACACAGACTGGCTCATTCATTCACACTCACTTACACACTCTCTCACTCACACTCACTTACTCTTACACACTCTCTCATTCACACTCACTCACACATACTCAGACACTCACATCCTCACTCATACTCTCACACGCTCACTCACTCTTACACATTCACACACACTCACTCTTACACGCTCAATCACTCTCTCTCAGACACAGACTGGCTCATTCATTCACACTCACTTACACACTCTCTCACTCACACTCACATACTCTTACACACTCTCTCACTCACACTCACTCGTACATACTCAGACACTCACATCCTCACTCATACACTCACACGCTCACTCACTCTTACACATTCACACACACTCGCTCACTCTTACACGCTCAATCACTCTCTCTCAGACACAGACTGACTCATTCATTCACACTCACTTACACACTCTCTCACTCACACTCATTCACTCTTACACACTCTCTCACTCACACTCACTCACACATACTCAGACACTCACATCCTCACTCATACACTCACACGCTCACTCACTCTTACACATTCACACACACTCACTCTTACACGCTCAATCACTCTCTCTCAGACACAGACTGACTCATTCATTCACACTCACTTACACACTCTCTCACTCACACTCACTTACTCTTACACACTCTCTCATTCACACTCACTCACACATACTCAGACACTCACATCCTCACTCATACACTCACACGCTCACTCACTCTTACACATTCACACACACTCACTCTTACACGCTCAATCACTCTCTCTCAGACAGACACAATCATTCACACTCACTTACACACTCTCTCACTCACACTCACTCACTCTTACAAACTCTCTCACTCACACTCACTCACACATACTCAGACACTCACATCCTCACTCATACACTCACACGCTCACTCACTCTTACACATTCACACACACTCACTCTTACATGCTCAATCACTCTCTCTCAGACAGACACAATCATTCACACTCACTTACACACTCTCTCACTCACACTCACTCACTCTTACACACTCTCTCACTCACACTCACTCACACATACTCAGACACTCACACATACTCATACACTCACACGCTCACTCACTCTTACACATTCACACACACACACGCTCACTCTTACACGATCAATCACTCTCTCTCAGACACAGACTGACTCATTCATTCACACTCACTTACACACTCTCTCACTCACACTCACTCACTCTTACACACTCTCTCACTCACACTCACTCACACATACTCAGACACTCACATCCTCACTCATACACTCACACGCTCACTCACTCTTTCACATTCACACTCACTCACTCACTCTTACACACTCAATCACTCTCTCTCAGACACAGACACAATCATTCACACTCACTTACACACAATTACTCACTCACGCTTACACACTCCTCTTACACTCACACAAACACTCACTCATTCTTACACACTGACTCACACACATGATCTGACACACACTCACTCTTACATTCTCACTCACACCCTCACTCACACTCACTATTACTCACATATTCTTACATACACACACACTCTTACACACATACTCACTCACTTTTACACATTAACTTGCTGCCTCTTACACACTCACCCACACTTGCAATCACTCACACTCACATACTAATCACTCACTCAGACACCAATCACTCACACACACCGACACGCTCACACACTCACTCCCACAGACTCACACTCATTCACATTCACTCACACGCTCACTCTTCCACACTCAGTCACTCTTATACAAACACACTGTTCACACACACTCACTCGTACTCACTCACTCTCACTCTTACTCTCACACACACTAGTTCTTACCAATTCTCACTCTTACACTCACTCACTCTATGACACACTCAGACACTGGGTGACGCGCAGAGAGCGAGGGACGTGCAGAGCGCGAGGGACGCGCAGAGAGCGAGGGACAGGCAGAGAGCGAGGGACACAGCGAGAGCGAGGGACACAGCGAGAGCGAGGGACACAGCGAGAGCGAGGGACACTGCGAGCGCGAGGGACACTGCGAGCGCGAGGGACACAGAGTGCGCGAGGGACACAGAGTGCGCGAGGGACACAGAGTGCGCGAGGGACACAGAGTGCGCGAGGGACACAGAGTGCACGAGGGACACAGAATGCACGAGGGACACAGGGAGCGAGGGACACAGGGAGCGAGGGACACAGGGAGCGAGGGACACAGAGCGAGGGACACAGAGCGAGGGACACAGAGCGAGGGACACAGAGCGAGGGACACAGAGCGAGGGACACAGAGCGAGGGACACAGACAGGGACAGAGAGCGCGAGGGACACAGAGCGCGAGGGACACAGAGAGCCAGGGACACAGAGAGCGAGGGACACAGAGAGCGAGGGACACAGAGAGCGAGGGACACACAGAGAGCGATGGACACACAGAGAGCGAGGGACACAGCACGCGACGGACACAGCGCGCGAGGGTCACAGAGAGCGAGGGACACAGAGCGCGAGGGACACAGACAGGGACAGAGAGCACGAGGGACAGAGAGCGCGAGGGACACAGAGCGCGAGGGACACAGAGCGCGAGGGACACAGAGAGCCAGGGACACAGAGAGCGAGGGACACAGAGAGCGAGGGACACAGAGAGCGAGGGACACAACGAGAGCGAGGGACACAACGAGAGCAAGGGACACAGCGAGAGCAAGGGACACAGCGAGAGAGGGACAGAGAGAGAGAGGTACAGAGAGAGCGAGGGACACTGCGAGAACGAGGGACACAGCACGCGACGGACACAGCGCGCGAGGGTCACAGAGAGCGAGGGACACAGAGCGCGAGGGACACAGACAGGGACAGAGAGCACGAGGGACAGAGAGCGCGAGGGACACAGTGCGCGAGGGACACAGAGTGCGCGAGCGACACAGAGAGCGAGGGACACAGAGAGGGAGGGACACAGAGAGCGAGGGACACAGAGAGCGAGGGACACAGAGAGCGAGGGACACAGAGAGCGAGGGACACAGCGAGAGCGAGGGTCACAGCGAGAGCGAGGGACACAACGAGAGCGAGGGACACTGGGAGCGAGGGACACTGGGAGCGAGGGACACTGGGAGCGAGGGACACAGAGAGCGAGGGACACAGAGAGCGAGGGACACAGAGAGCGAGGGACAGAGAGAGAGAGGGACACATAGAGGGAGCGAGGGACACAGCCAGAGAGAGAGCGATGGACACGGCGAGAGAGCGAGCGAGGGACACAGTGAGAGAGAGAGAGAGGGACACAGCGAGGGAGAGAGAGGGACACAGCGAGAGAGAGAGAGGGACACAGCGAGAGAGAGAGAGGGACACAGCGAGAGAGAGAGGGACACAGCGAGAGAGAGAGGGACACAGCGAGAGAGAGAGGGACACAGCGAGAGACAGAGGGACACAGCGAGATTGAGAGGGACACAGCGAGATTGAGAGGGACACAGCGAGAGAGTTGGTCACAGCGAGAGATTGAGGGACACACCAAGATTGTGGGGGACAGAGAGAGAGAGTGTGACAGAGAGGGACACAGCGAGAGAGAGGGGGACAGAGAGGGACACAGCAAGAGAGAGGGGGAGACAGTGAGAGATGGACACAGCGAGAGAGACAGAGAGAGGGGGACACATAGAGGGAGAGGGACACAGAGAGAGTGACACAGATAGAAAGTGGTACGCAGTGAAAGAGAGGGATAGAGTGAGATAGGAGGACACAGAGAGAGACAGGGACACAGAGGGAGAGAGGGATACAGAGAGGGACACAGAGAGGTGGGCACACAGAGAGAGTGAGGGACACACAGAGAAAGAGGTACACAGCGGGTCAGGATGTGAGGTTTCGGGGACGTGAGTGGGTCAGGATGTGAGGGTTAGGGGACATGAGGGTGTGATGGTGTGAGGGTGCCAGGACGTGAGGCAGTCAGGACATTGAGGTTATCAAAATGACCGTTTTCATTGAATCCAAATTGTTTCAGTAAATTCTAATCTCAGGAATTGACATCAGAGCATTTCAGTGAAAAATCCCATTGCATCCCCTTGTCTAATAAAATGATGTTGTTGCCGATGACCGTGTATTGATTCAGGAATAAACTTTACATCTCACAGTGTGAAAAAGTCAAATTGAATCCATATTTACAGAGCAACTCATTGAAGAAATCTGTCTGTGAACAACACGTAAAATATGAAGTGAAACTTTGCAATGAGCTTTGTTTTTGTGGCCAGGAATCTTCTCTTAAAATGGAGGCAGAAATGAAGTTGTGTTTAACTCACATTCTGTGATTTCTTGCTGGTTTTTACTCATTCTATGGAAAGCCTTCCTAAGGCGACAGACGAATGGTTATTCCAAACATCAGAAATTCTGAGGGAAACAAATGTTAAACCAAAGACAGAAATAATGACAGGACATTGCTGAATCTCTTGTTGACTGCTGAATTAACATAACCATAGACAGGACAAGTGTCTTCCTTAGCAGACACAGGAACCACACCGAGGGGGACATTCCTGACAGAACGTCGGGGGTGGGGTCTGTACACAGGTCACTGAGGAGATCTCAGTCCAAACTGTTTCCAATCATTTCCCAAATGTTTGACAACATTTGTGGCACATCCAAAATTTAAGATACTTTGCTGTCTGTATTCTGTGAATCCAGCTGTGAAATATCTTCACTTCAATGTCTTTTCCCCAACACTATCCCCATATCCCTTTATGTCAATGGCATTTAGAAATCAGTCAATTTCTGCATTAAACTTAATCAATAGCTTTCCATCTTTGAGAGTGGAGAAATCACCAGGAATGTGGGATTTGATCTCCAGGGTTAGGTTGGAGAAACAGGGCTCGTTCAGGCCCTATTGAACCAATATCTCCTCCTAGGACAGTCTGGCAATCTCACTATCAGCCAATTGACCCTCCGCTGCACTCCCTCTCTGGCAACTATATCCTTTCTATGTTAGGGAGACCAAAACTGTACACAGTACTCCAGGTGTGGTCTCACCAAGGCCCAGTGTAACTGCAGTAAGACATCTCCACTTCTGAACTCAAATCCCTCTTGCAATGAAGGCCAACATATCATTGGTCTTCTTAACTGCTGCTGCACCCCCTCTCTACTTTCAGTGACTGGTGTACGAGGACAGCCAGCTCTCTTTCTACATCCACATTCCCCAACAAATCACTGTTTAAATCAGACACTTTCCATCAGTATTTTGTTATACCAACGTGTACAAATGTCAGAAATGACTGTGCTGTGCTCACCTAAAATGGCCACCATTAAGTAACTTAAAATGGCTGACTGCTGATCGTGGATTTTGTTTTGACAATATTCCCAGACAGACAGAGAAGCAGAAACAGAGAGATGGAGCAACTAATAGAAGACATTTATTTGAGATTTTGAAACTCCATCAAACATGACCAGCAAAGGAACATCATGGGGTTAGACACAGATTCCTCTACACTGTCCCTGGCAAACACTCCCAGGACAGGTACATCACGGCGTTAGATACGGAGTAAAGCTCCCTCTACAGTGTCCCCATCAAACAATCCCAGGACAGGTACATCACGGGGTTTCATAATTTCATAGAATTTACAGTGCAGAAGGAGGCCATTCGGCCCATCGTGTCTGCACCGGCTCCTGGAAAGAGCATCATACCCAAGGTCAACACCTCCACCCTATCCCCATAACCCAGTAACCCCACCCAACACTAAGGGCAATTTTGAACACTAAGGGCAATTTATCATGGCCAATCCACCTAACTCGCACATCTTTGGACTGTGGGAGGAAACCGGAGCACCCGGAGGAAACCCACGCACACACGGGGAGGATGTGCAGACTCCGCACAGACAGTGACCCAAGCCGGAATCGAACCTGGGACCCTGGAGCTGTGAAGCAATTGTGCTATCCACAAGGCTACCGTGCTGCCCTGGGTTACATACGGAGTAAAGCTCCCTCTACACTGTCCCCATCAAACACTCCCAGGACAGGTACAGCACGAGGTTAGATAGAGTAAAGCTCCATCTACACTGTCCCCACCAAACACTTCCAGGGCAGGTACAAAACAGTTTTAGATATGAAGCAGGGCTCTCTCTGCACTGTCCCCATCAAACACTCCCAGGACAGGTGCAGCACGGGGTTAGATACGGAGTAAAGCTCCCTCTACACTGTCCCCATCAAACACTCCCAGGACAGGTACAGCACGGGGTTAGATAGAGTAAAGCTCCCTCTACACTGTCCACATCAAACACTCCCAGGACAGGTGCAGCACGGGGTTAGATACAGAGTAAAGCTCCCTGTACACAGTCCCCATCAAACACTCCCAGGACAAGTACAGCACGGGGTTAGATACGGAGTAAAGCTCCCTCTACAATGTCCCCATCAAACACTCCCAGGACAGGTACAGCACGGGGTTAGATAGAGTAAAGCTCCCTCTACACTGTCCACATCAAACACTCCCAGGACAGGTGCAGCACGGGGTTAGATACAGAGTAAAGCTCCCTGTACACAGTCCCCATCAAACACTCCCAGGACAAGTACAGCACGGGGTTAGATACAGAGAAAAGCTCCCACTACACTTTCCCTCTCAAACACTCCCAGGACAGGTACAGCACGGGATGAGATACAGAGTAAAGCTCCCTCTACACTGTCCCCATCAAACACTCCCAGGACAGGTACAGCACGGGATGAGACACAGAGTAAAGCTCCCTCTACACTGTCCCCATCAAACACTCCCAGGACAGGTACAGCACGGGTTTAGATTCAGAGTCAAGCTCCCTCCACATTGTCCCCATCAAACACTCCCAGGGCAGGGACAACACGGGGTTAGATACAGAGTAGCGAGGGACGCAGAGCGAGGGACGCAGAGCGAGGGACACACAGAGAGCGAGGGACACACAGAGAGTGAGGCACGCAGAGAGAGCGAGGGACACACAGAGAGCGAGGCACACACAGAGAGCGAGGCACACACAGAGAGCGAGGCACACAGAGCTAGCGAAGGACACAGAGATAGCGAGGGACACAGAGATAGCGAGGGACACAGAGATAGCGAGGGACACACAGAGAGCGAGGGACACACAGAGAGCGAGGGACACAGAGAGAGCGAGGGACACAGAGAGAGCGAGGGCCACAGAGAGAGCGAGGAACACAGAGAGAGCGAGGACCACAGAGAGAGCGAGGACCACAGAGAGAGCGAGGACCACAGAGAGAGTGACGACCACAGAGAGAGCGAGGGACACACAGAGAGCGAGGGACGGAGAGCGAGGGACGCAGAGCGAGAAACACACAGCGAGGGACACAGAGCGAGGGACACAGAGCGAGGGACACAGAGCGAGGGACACAGAGAGCGAGGGACACTGAGATCGAGGGACACAGAGAGCGAGGGACACAGAGAGCGAGGGACACAGAGCGAGGGACACAGAGCGAGGGACACAGAGCGAGGGACACAGAGAGCAAGGGACACAGAGAGCGAGTGACACAGAGAGCGAGGGACACAGAGCGAGGGACACAGAACGAGGGACACAGAGCGAGGGACACAGAGCGAGGGACACAAGGGACACAGAGCGAGGGACAGAGTGAGCGAGGGACGCAGAGAGCAAGGGACGCAGAGAGCGAGGTACGCAGAGAGCGAGGTACGCAGAGAGCGAGGTACGCAAAGAGCGAGGGACGCTGAGAGCGAGGGACGCAGAGAGCGAGGAACACCGAGAGAGAGAGACACAGAGAGAGAGGGACACAGAGAGAGAGGGACACAGAGAGAGATGGACAGAGAGGGACACAGCGAGAGAGCCAGAGAGAGGGGGACACATAGAGGGAGAGGGACACATAGAGGGAGCGAGGGACACAGCGGGAGAAAGAGCGAGGGACACAGCGAGTGAGAGCGAGGGACACAGCGAGAGAGAGCGAGGGACACAGCGAGAGAGAGCGAGGGACACAGCGAGAGAGAGCGAGGGACACAGCGAGAGAGAGCGAGGGACACAGCGAGAAAGAGCGAGGGACACAGCGAGAGAGCGAGGGACACCGCGGGACAGAGCGAGGGACACAGCGAGAGCGAGGGAGACAGCGCAGGAGCGAGGAACACAGCGCGAGAGAGAGGGACACAGCGCGAGAGAGAGGGACACAGCGCGAGATAGAGGGACACAGCGAGAACGAGGGACACAGCAAGAACGAGGGACACATCAAGATTGCGAGGTACACAGAGAGCGAGGGACACAGCGAGAGCGAGGGACACAGTGAGAGCGAGGGACACAGCGAGAGCGAGGGACACAGCGAGAGGGAGAGACACAGCGAGAGGGAGAGACACAGCGAGAGCGAGGGACACTGCGAGAGCGAGGGACAAAGCGAGAGCGAGGGACAAAGCGAGAGCGAGGGACACTGCGAGAGCGAGGGACACTGCGAGCGCGAGGGACACTGCGAGCGCGAGGGACACAGAGAGCGAGGGACACAGAGAGCGCGAGGGACACAGAGAGCGAGGGACACTGCGAGAGCGAGGGACACTGCGAGCGCGAGGGACACACAGAGCGAGGGACAAAGAGAGCGAGGGACACAGAGAGCGAGGGATACGGAGAGCGAGGGACACGGGGAGCGAGGGACACTGCGAGAATGAGGGACACTGCGAGCGCGAGGGACACAGAGTGCGCGAGGGACACAGATAAAGCGAGGGACACAGCGAGAGCGAGGGACACAGCGAGAGCGAGGGACACAGCGAGAGCGAGAGTAAGGGACGCAGGGAGAGCGAGGGACACAGCGAGAGCGAGGGACACAGCGAGAGCGAGGGACACAGTGAGAGTGAGGGATGCAGGGAGAGCGAGGGACACAGCGAATGCGAGGGACACAGAGCGCGAGGTACACTGCGAGAGAGAGGGACACAGAGAGCGAGGGACTCTGCGAGAGCGAGGGACACTGCGAGAGCGAGGGACACAGCGGGAGCGAGGGACACAGCGAATGCGAGGGACACAGAGAGCGCGAGGGACAATGCGAGATTGAGGGACACTGCGAGAGCGAGGGACACTGCGAGAGCGAGGGACACTGCGAGAGCGAGCGTTACAGTGAGAGCGAGGGACACAGCAAGAGCAAGGGAAACAGCGAGAGCGAGAGCGAGGGACACAGCGAGAGCGAGAGCGAGTGACACAGCGAGAGCGAGGGACACAGCGAATGCGAGAGGCACAGAGCGCGAGGGACACTGCAAGAGTGAGGGACACAGAGAGCGAGGGACACTGCGAGAGCGAGGGACACAGCGAGAGCGAGGGACACTACGAGAGAGAGGGACACAGCGAGAGCGAAGAACACAGCAAGAGCGAGGGACAAAGCGAGAGCGAGGGACACAGCTAGAGCGAGGGACACAGCGAGAGCGAGGGACACAGAGAGAGAGGTACACAGAGCGAGGGACACTGCGAGAGCGAGGGACACTGCGAGCGCGAGGGACACTGCGAGCGCGAGGGACACTGCGAGCGCGAGGGACACAGAGTGCGCGAGGGACACAGAGTGCGCGAGGGACACAGAGTGCGCGAGGGACACAGTGAGAGCGAGGGACACAGCGAGAGCCAGGGACACAGCGAGAGCGAGGGACACAGCAAGAGCGAGGGACCCAGCGAGAGCGAGGGACACAGCGAGAGCGAGGGACACAGCGAGAGCGAGGGACACAGCGAGAGCGAGGGACGCAGGGAGAGCAAGGGACACAGCGAGAGCGAGGGACACAGCGAGAGCGAGGGACACAGCGAGAGCGAGAGCGAGGGACGCAGGGAGAGCGAGGGACACAGCGAATGCGAGGGACACAGAGCGCGAGGTACACAGCGAGAACGAGGGACACAGCGAGAGCGAGGGACACTGCGAGAGCGAGGGACACAGAGAGCGCGAGGGACACTGTGAGAGCGAGGGACACAGAGAGCGAGGGACACTGCGAGAGCGAGGGACACTGCGAGAGCGAGGGACACAGAGAGCGCGAGGGACACTGCGAGAGCGAGGGACACAGAGAGCGAGGGACACAGAGAGCGAGGGACACAGAGCGAGGGACACAGAGCGAGGGACACAGAGAGCGAGGGACACAGAGAGCGAGGGACACAGAGAGCGAGGGACACAGAGAGCGAGGGACACAGAGCGAGGGACACAGCGAGAGCGAGGGACACAGCGAGAGCGAGGGACACAGCGAGAGCGAGGGACGCAGGGAGAGCAAGGGACACAGCGAGAGCGAGGGACACAGCGAGAGCGAGGGACACAGCGAGAGCGAGAGCGAGGGACACAGCGAGAGCGAGGGACACAGCGAGAGCGAGAGCGAGGGACGCAGGGAGAGCGAGGGATACAGCGAATGCGAGGGACACAGAGCGCGAGGTACACTGCGAGAGCGAGGGACACAGAGAGCGAGGGACACTGCGAGAGCGAGGGACACAGCGAGAGCGAGGGACACTGCGAGAGCGAGGGACACAGCAAGAGCGAGGGACACAGCGAGAGCGAGGGACACAGAGAGCGCGAGGGACACTGCGAGAGCGAGGGACACAGAGAGCGAGGGACACTGCGAGAGTGAGGGACACTGCGAGAGCGAGGGACACAGAGAGCGCGAGGGACACTGCGAGAGCGAGGGACGCTGCGAGAGCGAGGGACACTGAGCGCGAGGTACACTGCGAGAGCGAGGGACACAGCGAGAGCGAGGGACACAGAGAGCGCAAGGGACACTGCGAGAGCGACGGACACAGCAAGAGTGTGGGACACTGCGAGAGCGAGAGCGAGGGACACTGCGAGAGCGAGGGACACAGAGAGCGCGAGGGACACAGAGAGCGAGGGACACAGCGAGAGTGAGGGACACAGAGAGCGCGAGGGACACAGCGAGAGCGAGGGACACTGCGAGAGCGAGGGACACTGCGAGAGCGAGGGACACAGCGAGCGCGAGGGACACTGCGAGAGCGAGGGACACTGCGAGAGCGTGGGACACTGCGAGAGCGATGGACACAGCGAGAGCGAGGGACACAGCGAGAGCGAGGGACAATGCGAGAGCGAGGGACAATGTGAGAGCGAGGGACACAGAGAACGAGGGACACAGCAAGAGCGAGGGACACAGCGAGAGCGAGGGACACAGCGAGAGCGAGGGACACAGAGCGCGAGGGACACAGCGAGAGCGAGGGACACTGCGAGAGCGAGGGACACAGCGAGAGCGAGGGACAGAGAGACCGAGGGACACTGCGAGAGCGAGGGACACAGAGCGCGCAAGGGACAGAGAGAGCGAGGGACACTGCGAGAGCGAGGGACACTGCGAGAGCGAGCGATACAGTGAGAGTGAGGGACACAGCAAGAGCGAGGGACACAGCGAGAGCGGGAGCGAGGGACACAGCGAGAGTGAGAGCGAGGGACACAGCGAGAGCGAGAGCGAGGGACACAGCGAGAGCGAGAGCGAGGGCACTGCGAGAGCGAGGGACACTGCGAGAGCGAGCGATACAGTGAGAGCGAGGGACACAGCGAGAGCGAGGGACACAGCGAGAGTGAGGGACACAGCGAGAGCGAGGGACACAGCGATAGAGGGACACAGAGAGAGAGGTACACAGAGCGAGGGACACTGCGAGAACGAGAGACACAGCGAGAGCGAGGGACACTGCGAGAGCGAGGGACACACAGAGAGCGAGGGACACATAGAGAGCGAGTGACACACAGAGAGCGAGGGTCACAGAGAGCGAGGGACCCACAGAGAGCGAGGGGCCCACAGAGAGCGAGGGACCCACAGAGAGCGAGGGACCCACAGAGAGCGAGGGACACAGAGAGAGCGAGGGACACAGCTAGAGCGAGGGACACAGAGAGAGAGTGAGGGACACAGCGAGAGAGGAGGTGGACACAGCGAGAGAGAGGGGGACACAGCGAGAGAGCGAGGGACACAGCGAGAGAGCGAGGGACACAGCGCGAGAGAGAGGGACACAGCGAGAGAGAGAGGGACACAGCGAGAGAGAGGAGGACACAGTGAGAGAGAGGGGGACACAGCGAGAGAGAGAGAGGGACACAGCGAGAGAGAGAGAGGGACACAGCGAGAGAGAGGGTCACAGCGAGAGAGAGAGAGAGGGACTCAGCGAGAGAGAGAGAGAGGGACACAGCGCGAGAGAGAGGGACACAGCGCGAGAGAGAGGGACACAGCGCGAGAGAGAGGGACACAGCGCGAGAGAGAGGGACACAGCGCGAGAGAGAGGGACACAGCGCGAGAGAGTGGGAGACAGCGCGAGAGAGTGGGACACAGCGTGAGAGAGGGGGACACAGCGCGAGTTAGGGGGACACAGCGCGAGAGAGGGGGACACAGCGAGAGAGCGAGGGACACAGCGAGAGAGCGAGGGACACAGCGTGAGAGCGAGGGACACAGCGCGAGAGAGAGGGACACAGCGCGAGAGAGAGGGACACAGCGCGAGAGAGAGGGACACAGCGCGAGAGAGAGGGACACAGCGCGAGAGAGAGTGACACAGCGCGAGAGAGAGGGACACAGCGCGAGAGAGAGGGACACAGCGAGAGCGAGGGACACAACGAGAACGAGGGACACAGCGAGAACGAGTGACACATCAAGAGTGCGAGGGACACAGAGAGCGAGGGACACAGCGAGAGCGAGGGACACAGCGAGAGGGAGAGACACAGCGAGAGCGAGAGACACACCGAGAGCGAGGGACACAGCGAGAGCGAGGGACACAGCGAGAGCGAGGGACACAGAGCGCGAGGGACAGAGATAGCGAGGGACACCGCGAGAGCGAGGGACACAGCGAGAGCGAGGGACACAGCGAGAGCGAGGGACACAGCGAGAGAGGGACACAGAGAGAGAGGTACACAGTGAGCGAGGGACACTGCGAGAACGAGGGACACTGCGAGCGCGAGGGACACTGCGAGCGCGAGGGACACAGAGTGCGCGAGTGACACAGAGTGCGCGAGGGACACAGATAAAGCGAGGGACACAGCGAGAGCGAGGGACACAGCGAGAGCGAGGGACACAGCGAGAGCAAGAGTAAGGGACGCAGGGAGAGCGAGGGACACAGCGAGAGCGAGGGACACAGCAAGAGCGAGGGACACAGTGAGAGTGAGGGACGCAGGGAGAGCGAGGGACACTGCGAGAGCGCGGGACACTGCGAGAGCGAGGGACACAGCGAGAGCGAGGGACACAGCAAGAGCGAGGGACACAGCGAGAGTGAGGGACGCAGGGAGAGCGAGGGACACAGCGAGAGCGAGGGACACAGCGAGAGCGAGGGACACAGCGAGAGCGAGGGACACAGCGAGAGCGAGAGCGAGGGACACTGCGAGAGCGAGGGACACTGCGAGAGCGAGGGACACAGCGAGAGCGAAGGACACAGCGAGAGCGAGGGACACAGTGAATGCGAGGGACACAGAGAGCGCGAGGGACAATGCGAGAGTGAGGGACACTGCAAGAGCGAGGGACACTGCGAGAGCGAGGGACACTGCGAGAGCGAGCGTTGCAGTGAGAGTGAGGGACACAGCAAGAGCGAGGGACACAGCGAGAGCGAGAGCGAGGGACACAGTGAGAGCGAGAGCGAGGGACACAGCGAGAGCGAGGGACACAGCGAATGCGAGGGACAGAGAGCGCGAGGGACACTGCGAGAGCGAGGGACACAGAGAGCGAGGGACACTGCGAGAGCGAGGGACACTGCGAGAGCGAGGGACACAGCGAGAGCGAGGGACACAGCGAGAACGAGGGACAAAGCGAGAGCGAGGGACACAGCGAGAGCGAGGGACACAGCGAGAGAGGGACACAGAGAGAGAGGCACACAGAGCGAGAGACACAGAGAGAGCGAGGGACACAAAGAGAGCGAGGGACACAGAGAGACCGAGGGACACAGAGAGTGAGGGACACAGATAGAACGAGGGACACAGAGAGAGCGTGGGACACAGAGAGAGCGAGGGACACAGAGAGCGAGGGACACAGAGAGAGCGAGGGACACTGCGAGCGCGAGGGACACACAGAGAGCGAGTGACACACAGAGTGCGAGTGACACACAGAGAGCGAGCGACACAGAGAGCGAGCGACACAGAGAGCGAGGGACACAGAGAGCGAGGGACACAGAGAGCGAGGGACACAGAGAGCGAGGGACACAGAGAGCGAGGGACACAGAGAGAGCGCGGGACACAGAGAGAGCGCGGGACACAGAGAGAGCGCGGGACACAGAGAGAGAGAGGGACACAGAGAGAGCGAGGGACACAGAGAGAGCGAGGGGCACAGAGAGAGCGAGGTACACAGAGAGAGCGAGGGACAAAGAGAGCGAGGGACACAGCGAGAGCGAGGGACACAGGGAGATTGAGAGGGACACAGCGTGAGAGTTGGACACAGCGAGAGAGTGAGGGACACACCAAGAGTGTGGGGGACAGAGAGAGCGAGGGACACTGCGAGAGCGAGGGACACTGCGAGAGCGAGGGACACTGCGAGGACGAGGGACACAGCGAGAGCGAGGGACACAGCGAGAGCGAGAGACACAGCGAAAGACACAGCAAGAGTGAGGGACACAGCGCGAGCGAGAGCGAGGGACACAGCGAGAGCGAGGGACACAGCGAGAGCGAGGGACACAGCGAGAGACACAGCAAGAGCGAGGGACACAGCGCGAGCGAGAGCGAGGGACACAGCGAGAGCGAGGGACACAGCGAGAGCGAGGGACACAGTGAGCGCGAGGGACACTGCGAGAGCGAGGGACAGAGAGAGCGAGGAACACTGCGAGAGCGAGGGACACTGCGAGAGCTAGGGACACTGCGAGAGCGAGGGACACTGCGACTGCGAGGGACACAGCGAGAGCGAGGGACACACAGAGAGCGAGGGACACACAGAGAGCGAGGGACACACAGAGAGCGAGGGACGCAGAGCGAGGGACACAGAGCGAGGGACACAGAGCGAGGGACACAGAGAGCGAGGGAGACAGAGAGTGAGGGACACAGAGAGCGAGGGACACAGAGAGCGAGGGACACAGAGCGAGGGACACAGAGCGAGGGACACAGAGCGAGGGACGCAGAGCGAGGGACACAGAGCGAGGGACACAGAGCGAGGGACACAAGGGACACAGAGCGAGGGACAGAGTGAGCGAGGGACGCAGAGAGCGAGGTACGCAGAGAGTGAGGTACGCAGAGAGCGAGGGACGCAGAGAGCGAGGGACGCAGAGAGCGAGGGACAGAGAGAGAGAGAGACACAGAGAGAGAGGGACACAGAGAGAGAGGGACACAGAGAGAGAGCAAGAGAGACGGGGACACATAGAGGGAGAGGGACACATGGAGGGACCGAGGGACACAGCGGGAGAAAGAGCGAGGGACACAGCGAGTGAGAGCGAGGGACACAGGGAGAGAGAGCGAGGTACACAGCGAGAGAGAGCGAGGGTCACAGCGAGAAAGAGCGAGGGGCACAGCGTGAGAGCGAGGGACACAGCGAGAGAGCGAGGTACACAGCGAGAGAGCGAGGGACACAGCGCGAGAGCGAGGGACACAGTGAGAGCGAGGGACACAGAGCGCGAGGGACAGAGAGAGCGAAGGACAGAGAGAGCGAGGGACACCACGAGAGCGAGGGACACAGCGAGAGCGAGGGACACAGCGAGAGTGAGGGACACAGAGAGAGAGGTACACAGAGAGCGAGGGGCACTGCGAGAACGAGGGACACTGCGAGAACGAGGGACACTGCGAGCGCGAGGGACACTGTGAGCACGAGGGACACGGAGTGCGCGAGGGACACAGAGTGCGCGAGGGACACAGAGTGCGCGAGAGACACAGTGAGAGCGAGGGACACAGCGAGAGCGAGGGACACAGCAAGAGCGAGGGACACAGCGAGAGCGAGGGACGCAGGGAGAGCGAGGGACACAGCGAGAGCGAGGGACACAGCGAGAGCGAGGGACACAGCGAGAGCGAGAGCGAGAGACGCAGGGAGAGCGAGGGACACAGAGAGCGAGGGACACTGCGAGAGCGAGGGACACAGCGAGAGCGAGGGACACAGCGAGAGCGAGGGACACAGCGAATGCGAGGGACACAGAGAGCGCGAGGGACAATGCGAGAGTGAGGGACACTGCAAGAGCGAGGGACACTGCGAGAGCGAGGGACACTGCGAGAGCGAGCGTTGCAGTGAGAGTGCGGGACACAGCAAGAGCGAGGGACACAGCGAGAGCGAGAGCGAGGGACACAGTGAGAGCGAGAGCGAGGGACACAGCGAGAGCGAGGGACACAGCGAATGCGAGGGACAGAGAGCGCGAGGGACACTGCGAGAGCGAGGGACACAGAGAGCGAGGGACACTGCGAGAGCGAGGGACACTGCGAGAGCGAGGGACACAGCGAGAGCGAGGGACACAGCGAGAACGAGGGACAAAGCGAGAGCGAGGGACACAGCGAGAGCGAGGGACACAGCGAGAGCGAGGGACCCAGCGAGAGAGGGACACAGAGAGAGAGGCACACAGAGCGAGAGACACAGAGAGAGCGAGGGACACAAAGAGAGCGAGGGACACAGAGAGACCGAGGGACACAGAGAGTGAGGGACACAGATAGAACGAGGGACACAGAGAGAGCGTGGGACACAGAGAGAGCGAGGGACACAGAGAGCGAGGGACACAGAGAGAGCGAGGGACACAGAGAGAGTGAAGGACACAGAGAGCGAGGGACACAGGGAGAGCGAGGGACACAGAGAGAGTGAGGGACACAGAGAGAGCGAGGGACACAGCAAGAGCGAGTGATACAGGGAGCGAGGGACACAGGGAGCGAGGGACACTGGGAGCAAGGGACACTGGGAGCGAGGGACACAGGGAGCGAGGGACACAGAGAGCGAGGGACGCAGAGAGCGAGGGACGCAGAGGGAGAGAGGGATACAGAGAGGGACAGAGAGAGGTGGGCACACAGAGAGCGTGAGGGACACACAGAGAAAGAGGTACACAGCGGGTCAGGATGGGAGGTTTCGGGGACGTGAGTGGGTCAGGATGTGAGGGTTAGGGGACATGAGGGTGTGATGGTGTGAGGGTGCCAGGATGTGAGGCAGTCAGGACATTGAGGTTATCAAAATGACCGTTTTCATTGAATCCAAATTGTTTCAGTAAATTCTAAACTCAGGAATTGACATCAGAGGATTTCAGTGAAAAATCCCATTGAACCCCCTTGTCTAATAAAATGATGTTGTTGCCGATGACTGTGTATTGATTCAGGAATAAACTTTACAACTCACAGTGTGAAAAAGTCAAATTGAATCCAAATTTATAGAGCAACTCATTGAAGAAATCTGCCTGTGAACAACACGTAAAATATGAAGCGGAACTTTGCAATGAGCTTTGTTTTTGTGGCCAGGAATCTTCTCTTAAAATGGAGGCAGAAATGAAGTTGTGTTTAACTCACATTCTGTGATTTCTTGCTGGTTTTTACTCATTCTATGGAAAGCCTTCCTAAGGCGACAGACGAATGGTTATTCCAAACGTCAGAAATTCTGAGGGAAACAAATGTTAAACCAAAGACAGAAATAATGACAGGACATTGCTGAATCTCTTGTTGACTGCTGAATTAACATAACCATAGACAGGACAAGTGTCTTCCTTAGCAGACACAGGAAACACACCGAGGGGGACATTCCTGACAGAACGTCGGGTGTGGGGTCTGCACACAGGTCACTGAGGAGATCTCAGTCCAAACTGTTTCCAATCATTTCCCAATACTATTTTAAATTCGCATTCAATCCTATCGGAGGGGAGTGAGTGAGAGATATGGCAGATGCAGTATAACGTGGATAAATGTGAGGTTATCCACTTGGGTAGAAAAAATAAGAACGTCCCTGTCTAATAATTACATTTAATCCAATTTTTTCAGGCCTGCTCAGTGAACAACACTGGTGTGGGGAAGGCCAAGGTTTGGCTGAAGTCACATTCTGTGTGTGTGGGTCTGAGCAGCAAGGAGATCAGTATCTCTTGTCAGTCATTTACATGTCAATAGAGAGCTGTCCTCTGAGACAGACATTCCACACATGGCAGAGACTAGGGGTGGAGTCTGCTCACAGCTCACTGAGGATATATCTGTGTCTGAGGGACTTCAGTTCACAAACCAAAAACCCACTACACTGAAAACATTACCCCTCTGCTGCAGTGTGTGTGTGTGTGTGTGTGTGTGTCGCTGGGTGTGTCAATCTGTCTGTTTTGAGCTGTGCATTTTGGGTGTTGACATGTTATTGATTGACTCAAGATTGGAAATGTTGGACTCCTGTTGTGCTGTTTTGTATATTTTATTAAAATGTCCCTGTTATTGCCTTTATAATCAATTTTATCTCCTTTTTTTCTCCAGAGGCATTTTTATTTGGAAAACTGGAAGGAGGTTAGGAATCCAGTGTGGAGGACGAGGGAGTGTGAATTCTTCCCGAGGGAGCGCTGGCTGAGGCCTGTTCCGCAGGCTTCACCCGGGTTATTACCCTGACTGAGGTTTAATTTTAATATTGGAGGGATCAAAGAGAGTGAGGGAGGGAGGGAGACATAAATATGTATAAGAGAGACAGCGAGAAACACAAGAGAAGGGGATTTTCACAGTAACTTCATTGCAGTATTGATGTAAGCCTAATTGTGACAAGAAAACGATTTTGAGTATTAATTGTCTCTCAATCTTTTTTAACCTCTGGTTGAAAGCTGTGACTTATTTGTATTTGGATGTTGCTGAGGGGTTTTTGAAAACTGAAAAGGGCACCCTAACCTCTCGCTGTATTAAATAGTTTCAATCTTTTCCTGTGGTTCAGTAAATTTTCTCCCCCTTTCCCCCAGGAATTTGAACTTTTAAGACTGCAATGCGACCAGGAATCTTTGGACAAGGGATGTTCTCCAGAGGACAAGTGGATGGACTGAGGCTGACTCCACAGGCCGCACTCACGTGAGTTGTCTCTTTATTGCCACCCCGGCCTTGCACTTAGACACAAACACATTAAACCTTTGGTGGGCGGCAAAGAGTAAAATACAAATCTGGAATATGAAGCTGTCTAATTTTGTTCCAAAATAACAGTGGTTATATTAATTCTGAGCGTCCCAGGGGTGGGGTGGGGGGTGGGGGGTGCGGTGGGGGGGGGGGACGGGGACATTTCACTGTTTCAGCCACTCTGCAGTCTGGTAGAGAGAGAGAGAGAAATCTCAGATCAGAAACTCTGAACTCAATTTTGAAAGTGGTCATCATTTGTTGGGCTCTCCCTGTGCCCAGGTTGCCTACAGAATTCACAAAATTAACAATAGTGGGGTCACTTTTAAAATGAATCCATTGACTGTAAAGTAATCTCGATTGCCTGGAATTAAAGTCCCTTAACTTGAAGCAGGTATAATTCTGGAATGAAGCCTGTGTTTTTGGCCAAGACATAAGTATCAGGGTGAAATTAAATTCGCAGGAGGTCATTTGAATTCAGTTTCCTGTGGTTGTGAATGTTGGATTCCTGTGTGTGACCCTGTCTCTCTCTCTTTCTCCTTCCCAACTATTAGAATGATAGAGAGAGAGAGAGAAGTACAGAAAGAGTGTGGGGCTTGGGGGGTAATGGAGATTAGAGAGAGGGAGAGGAGAAAGACAGAGGGTGGAGGGAGAGGGAGGTCATGAAAAAGAGAGGCTTTCTCTCCCTTTCTGTCTTCTTTCCATTCTTGCCTCTCTCTCTCTCTCTGTCTCCCCAGCTTTCTGCCGCTATCTGTCCATTTCTCTCCAGCTTTTTAGTGTCTCTTTAAACCTTTAATCTCAGAAAACCACCCCACAAACTGCAACGGGGAGTCTCATCACATCTTTCTGGGGAGACCCTGATTAGGGAAATAAATAGAAATAAATGCTGGGAAGGTGATGAGGGATAACGAGGGAGACAGAAATATGAATGAGAGGGATAGAGACCGAATGAGATAGCGAGAGAGAGAGAAAGAGAAACACAAGGGAAGCGGGAACTGTCTCTCAATCTATTTTATTCTGTGGTTTATAACTGAGATTATTGTAGGTGGATGTTGCTGAGAGTGTGTGTAACTGAGAGGGGGAATCTTGGCCTCTTGCTGTGCGACAAGTTTAAACATTTTCCTGCGTTTTAGTTAATTTTCTCCCTCTTTCCCCCAGGAATTTGAACTTTGAAGACTGCAATGCAACCAGGAATCTTTGGACAAAGGCTATTCTCCAGAGGACAAGTGGATGGACTGAGACCTACTCCACAGGCCGCACTCACGTGAGTTGTCTCTTTATTGCTGCCCCGGCCTTGCACTTAGACACAAACACATTAAACCTTTGGTGGGCGGCAAAGAGTAAAATACAAATCTGGAATATGAAGCTGTCTAATTTTGTTCCAAAATAACAGGGGTTATATTAATTCTGAGCGTCCCGGGTATGTGTGGTTGGGGGGGGGTTTCACTGTTTCAGCCACTCTCTGCAACCTGGTAGCAAATGTCAACGACACTCAACACTGCCGACTGCACCTTCTGGGATCTTTGTGTGCCAATGGATTTCGTTTTAAAAAGGTTTTCTTCGTTTTAAGAGGCAGTTTTACTCTTTCAGAAACTGAAGGGACTTCTTCAGGGATGTTCCAATCCACACATGACACGGCGGTGGGGGTGGGGTTGTTAGGTGCAGTGGGGAATGGGGCTCCCAGCAGGAGTGAGGGGGGAGGGGTGGGGGGAGGAAGGACAGTGTCCCATCTGGTTACGTCCAGATTGCTGCTGCTGTGGGATCTTGCTGTTCACTCACAGGCCTGTGGCCTTTGCCCGCGCAGCAACAGTGACCACAACTCTTAAAATAAAATAGCTCTCTCCCCGTGTTTGCGTGGGTTTCGCCCCCACAACCCAAAGATGTGCAGGCTAGGTGGATTGGCCACGTGAAATTGTCCCTTAATTGGAAAAAATGAATTAGGTACTGTAAAATTATAAAAATAAATAAAGAAATAAATATAGAGTACCTACTTCTTTAAACAAACAATGAAATAGCTCACGAACTGCAAAGTGGGTTTGAAGGTCTCGAATTTTAAAGTCTTAACTTGAGTGATTGGGAACGAGGGAGTTAATGAACCCTTTAGCATGCACTGACGGGATATTCAGCCATGATCTCATCGCTGCTGAGAGAGAAATCCACCATCAGAAACTGAACTCAATTTGGAAAGTGTCACCATTTTTGGGATCTCCCCGTGCACAAGTTGCCTGCAGAATTCCTGAAATGAACCAACAGTGGGGTCACTTTAATAGTGAATCCATCGACTGTAAACTAATCTCGAATTATAGTCCCTTAACTTGAAGCGGGTATAATTCTGGAATAAAGCCTGTGTCTTAGGCCGAGACTTAAATGTGAGGGTGAAATGAAATTGACAGGGGGCCATTTGAATTCAGTTTGCTGTGGTCGTGATTGTTGGATTCCTGTGTGTGACCCTCTCTCTCTCTCTCCTTCCCAACTACTGGGATGAGAGAGAGAGGACAGAAAGAGTGGGGTCGTGGGGGGCGGGGGTAAGAGGGAGATGTGAGAGAGAGAGGTTGGAGGGAGAGGGAGGTAGTGAAAAAGAGAGGCTTTCTCTCCCATTCTGCCTTTCCATTCTTGCCTCTCTCTCTCTCTCTCTCTCTCTCTGTCTCTGTCTCCCCAGCGTTCTGCCACTATCTGTCCATCTCTCTCCAGCTTTTTAGTGTCTCTTTAAACCTTTAATCTCAGAAAACCACCCCACAAACTGCAACGGGGAGTCTCATCACATCTTTCTGGGGAGACCCTGATTTGGGAAATAAACAGAAATAAATGCTGGAAGGGTGATTGTAAAAAGTCTCCTGACGGACCAGGCAGCTGGTTTCCCAGTTTAAAGAGGGAAGTGTAACTCTTTCTGGGGACAGTGGATGTGTTTCCAGACTCCGAATACCCGTGGTGTTCACGGGTGGGGGTATTTGTGGGGGGGGGGGGGGGGTGGAAGATAGAACATAACAGGCAAGAGAAGGAATATGCCCCCCCAACCCCGCTCACCTCCTGCCTGGCCCACCCTGCCAGGATCACATTGCTGGTTGTGGGATCCTGCTGTGCATCAGTGGCCTGCAGCCTTTCCTGAACTGTCAACTTAGTGACCACGCACAATTTAAAATTAAACTGGCTCACTGAGTGTGAAGCAGTCGGGAGGGGGTGAGGGAGTGGGTCTGAAATGAATAGGCCGCAGCCTGGGTACAGGTTTGTCCTCAGTGGTGGTGTTTGTGTTTTAGACAGGGCGGTGGGATAGGAAGGATTTCTGAGGGGGTTTGGGGTTAAATGTCTCTGCCTCAGCCACTCCAGCTTTCTATCTCTCCCTCTCTCTCTCTCTCCTACTTTTCTTTCTACATTTCATCTTGTACTAAATGTAAAATAGAACCCCAATGTGATTTGTCAAGAGATAAGAGAGAGTGGAGGGAGAGAGAGAGTGAAAAAGAGAGGGGGGGAGAGAGTGGAGGGAGAGAGAGAGTGAAAAAGAGAGGGGGGCAGAGAGAAAGAGAGAGAGTGGAGGGAGAGAGAGTGAAAAAGAGAGGGGGGAGAGAAAGAGAGAGAGTGGAGGTAGAGAGATATAGTGAAAAGGGGAGGGGGACAGAGAAAGACAGGGTTGAGGGAGAGAGAGAGTGAAGAAGAGAGGGGGGACAGAGAAAGACAGAGTTGAGGGAGAGAGATTGAAAAAGAGGGGGAGAGATAGAAAGACAGAGGGCGGTGGGAGAGAGTGAGTGAAAAAGGGAGGGGGTGAGAGAAAAGGGAGGGTCAGGGGAAACGGGGGGAGAGATGGACAAACAGAATAGATGTGGGGTGGCGTGAGGGGGTGATCAGGCACAGGGTCTGGGGGTGGGGGTTCTGCTGTGCACAGTCACAGCCCAGTTACATTATCTTTTAGAAAGTGCGATTTTACACAATCCTGAGACAGTCGATTTGAAAATGTCCCGAGACAGCCCTGTCCTGTCCTGAGACAGTCGATTTGAAAATGTCCTGAGACAGCCCTGTCCTGTCCTGAGACAGTCGATTTGAAAATGCCCTGAGACAGCCCAGTCCTGTCCTGAGACAGTCGGTTTGAAAATGTCCTGAGACAGCCCTGTCCTGTCCTGAGACAGTCGATTTGAAAATGCCCTGAGACAGCCCAGTCCTGTCCTGAGACAGTCGGTTTGAAAATGTCCTGAGACAGCCCTGTCCTGTCCTGAGACAGTCGATTTGAAAATGCCCTGTACAGCCCTGTCCTGTCCTGAGACAGTCGATTTGAAAATGTCCTGAGACAGCCCTGTCCTGTCCTGAGACAGTCGATTTGAAAATGCCCTGAGACAGCCCTGTCCTGTCCTGAGACAGTCGATTTGAAAATGTCCTGAGACAGCCCTGTCCTGTCCTGAGACAGTCGATTTGAAAATGCCCTGAGACAGCCCTGTCCTGTCCTGAGACAGTCGATTTGAAAATGTCCTGAGACAGCCCTGTCCTGTCCTGAGACAGTCGATTTGAAAATGCCCTGAGACAGCCCTGTCCTGTTCTGAGACGAGTCGATTTGAAAATGCCCTGTACAGCCCTGTCCTGTCCTGAGACAGTCGATTTGAAAATGTCCAGAGACAGCCCTGTCCTGTCCTGAGACAGTCGATTTGAAAATGTCCTGAGACAGCCCTGTCCTGTCCTGAGACGAATCGATTTGAAAATGTCCCGAGACAGCCCTGTCCTGTCCTGAGACGAGTCGATTTGAAAATGTCCTGAGACAGCCCTGTCCTGTTCTGAGACGAGTCGATTTGAAAATGTTCCGAGACAGCCCTGTCCTGTCCTGAGACAGTCGATTTGAAAATGTCCCGAGACAGCCCTGTCCTGTCCTGAGACAGTCGATTTGAATATGTCCCGAGACAGCCCTGTCCTGTCCTGAGACAGTCGATTTGAAAATGTCCTGAGACAGCCCTGTCCTGTCCTGAGACAGTCGATTTGAAAATGTCCCGAGACAGCCCTGTCCTGTCCTGAGACAGTCGATTTGAAAATGTCCTGAGACAGCCCTGTCCTGTCCTGAGACAGTCGATTTGAAAATGCCCTGTACAGCCCTGTCCTGTCCTGAGACAGTCGATTTGAAAATGTCCTGAGACAGCCCTGTCCTGTCCTGAGACAGTCGATTTGAAAATGCCCTGAGACAGCCCTGTCCTGTCCTGAGACAGTCGATTTGAAAATGTCCTGAGACAGCCCTGTCCTGTCCTGAGACAGTCGATTTGAAAATGCCCTGAGACAGCCCTGTCCTGTCCTGAGACAGTCGATTTGAAAATGTCCTGAGACAGCCCTGTCCTGTCCTGAGACAGTCGATTTGAAAATGCCCTGAGACAGCCCTGTCCTGTTCTGAGACGAGTCGATTTGAAAATGCCCTGTACAGCCCTGTCCTGTCCTGAGACAGTCGATTTGAAAATGTCCTGAGACAGCCCTGTCCTGTCCTGAGACAGTCGATTTGAAAATGTCCTGAGACAGCCCTGTCCTGTCCTGAGACGAATCGATTTGAAAATGTCCCGAGACAGCCCTGTCCTGTCCTGAGACGAGTCGATTTGAAAATGTCCTGAGACAGCCCTGTCCTGTTCTGAGACGAGTCGATTTGAAAATGTTCCGAGACAGCCCTGTCCTGTCCTGAGACAGTCGATTTGAAAATGTCCCGAGACAGCCCTGTCCTGTCCTGAGACAGTCGATTTGAATATGTCCCGAGACAGCCCTGTCCTGTCCTGAGACAGTCGATTTGAAAATGTCCTGAGACAGCCCTGTCCTGTCCTGAGACAGTCGATTTGAAAATGTCCCGAGACAGCCCTGTCCTGTCCTGAGACAGTCGATTTGAAAATGTCCTGAGACCGCCCTGTCCTGTCCTGAGACAGTCGATTTGAAAATGTCCCGAGGCAGCCCTGTCCTGTCCTGAGACAGTCGATTTGAAAATGTCCAGAGACAGCCCTGTCCTGTCCTGAGACAGTCGATTTGAAAATGTCCGGAGACAGCCCTGTCCTGTCCTGAGACAGTCGATTTGAATATGTCCCGAGACAGCCCTGTCCTGTCCTGAGACAGTCGATTTGAATATGCCCTGAGACAGCCCTGTCCTGTCCTGAGACAGTCGATTTGAAAATGTCCTGAGACAGCCCTGTCCTGTTCTGAGACAGTCGATTTGAAAATGTCCCGAGACAGCCCTGTCCTGTCCTGAGACGAGTCGATTTGAAAATGTCCCGAGACAGCCCTGTGCTGTCCTGAGACAGTCGATTTGAAAATGTCCTGAGACAGCCCTGTCCTGTCCTGAGACAGTCGATTTGAAAATGCCCTGAGACAGCCCTGTCCTGTCCTGAGACAGTCGATTTGAAAATGTCCTGAGACAGCCCTGTCCTGTCCTGAGACAGTCGATTTGAAAATGCCCTGAGACAGCCCTGTCCTGTCCTGAGACAGTCGATTTGAAAATGTCCTGAGACAGCCCTGTCCTGTCCTGAGACAGTCGATTTGAAAATGCCCTGAGACAGCCCTGTCCTGTTCTGAGACGAGTCGATTTGAAAATGCCCTGTACAGCCCTGTCCTGTCCTGAGACAGTCGATTTGAAAATGTCCTGAGACAGCCCTGTCCTGTCCTGAGACAGTCGATTTGAAAATGTCCCGAGACAGCCCTGTCCTGTCCTGAGACAGTCGATTTGAAAATGTCCTGAGACAGCCCTGTCCTGTCCTGAGACAGTCGATTTGAAAATGCCCTGAGACAGCCCTGTCCTGTCCTGAGACAGTCGATTTGAAAATGTCGTGAGACAGCCCTGTCCTGTTCTGAGACAGTCGATTTGAAAATGCCCTGTACAGCCCTGTCCTGTCCTGAGACAGTCGATTTGAAAATGTCCTGAGACCGCCCTGTCCTGTCCTGAGACAGTCGATTTGAAAATGTCCCGAGACAGCCCTGTCCTGTCCTGAGACAGTCGATTTGAATATGTCCCGAGACAGCCCTGTCCTGTTCTGAGACAGTCGATTTGAATATGTCCCGAGACAGCCCTGTCCTGTCCTGAGACAGTCGATTTGAATATGTCCCGAGACAGCCCTGTCCTGTTCTGAGACAGTCGATTTGAATATGTCCCGAGACAGCCCTGTCCTGTCCTGAGACAGTCGATTTGAATATGTCCCGAGACAGCCCTGTCCTGTCCTGAGACGAGTCGATTTGAAAATGTCCTGAGACAGCCCTGTCCTGTTCTGAGACGAGTCGATTTGAAAATGCCTCCAGAGGGAAAGAAGCCCTGAGAGAGAAAGAGAGGGGGGAGTGGGAGAAATTGCCTGTCTCACTCTTCCCCACCGCATCCCCCTCCCCTCACCGAGCCTCTCTCTCCAGCTATTTCCCTCTATATTTCCTCTTCCAATAAAATGATAAAAACACCAATGTGATTTGTCGTTATTTGAATGGGGAGGCTGGTGGGGGTGGGGAATGTGTGTGTGTGTGGGTGGGGGGTGTGGAGGGGGGCGGTTGAGTGGGAGCTTGTTAAGAGAGATGCAGGATATGGACTGGGCTCCTGTATCCATCATGTTTATTTTTTGTGGGATCCTGCTGTGCACACTGCAACATGTAAACATGAACGTATCGTCTTTCATAATGTTGCCGAGATGCTGGAATTGAATTTGTAAATGTGAGGCTGTGTAAGGGATTGTTTCTAATCCCAGAATATCTCCTGTGCTGAAGGCGGACTGATTAATGAAGTGTTGGTGATGGGGTGGGGGGGGTTAATTCAACTCACTGAGTTCTCCAAAGTCTCCAAACATTGCCCCACTCCCCTCACCCCACTGTCAGCTTTAAAGAGGAACTTTTCATTGAGACAATTTGCCAATTGCACAGTGCCCGTGTTTTACTGGAATGTCACTGTTGTGTGTGGAAAGGCCCACCCAGGGCAGCGTTTGAATCGTATTGGACTAAGTTTCTACTTGTCAAATTCTCAGTGTCTGTCTCTTTCCCCATCTTTCTCCCTGAACCGGAGAAATGGGTGAAGAGAGAGGCGAGGGGAGAGAGCGAGGGAAACAGGAATAGAGAGCAGAATAGAGGTGGAGTTTGGTGGGAGGGTCAAAGAGGGGGGGGGGGTTTGACAACTGGGGGACGCAGGGGAGTGGTCGCGGGGGGGGGGGGGGGGGGTCTGTCATGCCCTGTGGAGATTCCCGGATTTGGGAATAGGAATAAATGCTGGGAGGGCGATTGTAAAAAGTCTCCTAACGGACTGGGCAGCTGATTTGCCCAGTGTAAAGAGGGGAGGGTCACTCTTTCTGGGGACAGAGGGGATGTGTCTCCTGACTCGGAATCCAGATGCTGTTCAGGTTGGGGGTGGGGAGGCTCGGAGAGAGAGAGTGTTGGTACGTGGGTGAGGGAAGGAAGATGACAGCAGACAGCGGAAGGAAAGTGGCTTCACCCAGGGCCCATTTTGTCTGTTTCTGACCCCCGATCAAGGTTGATTTTAATATCTGACGGACAAAGAGAGCATGAGTGATGGAGGGATGGGTTTGGAGGTGTGAATGAGGTAGGGATAGAGAGACAGAGTGAGGGATAGAGAGACAGAGAGAAACACAAGGGAAGGGGTTGGTCTCCCCAATCCTGTTCTAGTCTGGTTTGTAACGGTGATATTTGTGTGTTTGGATGTTGCTGAGATTGTGTAACTGGGAGGCTGGGGGAGCTGGGCTGTTATAGGGAGAGACAGGAGAGGTGTAGGAAAAGAGGGAGAATGAGGGAAACGGGGAGAGAGAGAGAGAGCCTCCTGGCATCTTGCTATGCATGCAGCAACAAACTGGAATTGCAACAGTGAGCAAAGAAATGGTTCATGGTCAGTAATATACTGTTGAATTTTTGAATTAAAAGTTCCTAAATCTGTATACTGAGACAGAGAGACAGACAAAGAGAGGGGTGGACGGACAGAGAGACAAACAGGGTGGAGGGAGAGAGAGATAGACAGACAGGACAAAGAGAAGGTGGAGGGAGAGATAGAGAGAGACAGAGGGTGGAGGGAGAGAGAGACAGACAGACAAAGAGAGGGTGGAGGGAGAGAGAGATGTAAAAGAGAGGGAGGGGAGAGGGAGAGATAGCCAAACAGATGGGTGTGAGGGGGTTAACAGGCACAGGGTCTGGGGGTGAGGGTCTAGTGTGCAGTCCCCTGCCCAGTCACATCTTGTTTAGAAAGTGCGATTTTACAGAGACTCCAATCCCGAGTCGGTATGAAGATGTTTCCTGAGGGAATGAGCAGATTCTTCCCAGCTGTACCTCTCTCTCTCTTTCTGTACATTTGTTCCTGACTTGCATCCCCCTCACAGCTTTCCTCTCCCTCTCCAGCTATTTCTCTCTCTATATTTCCCCTTCAATAAAATGCTAAAAACGCCAATGTGATTTGTCAATATTTGTATTGGGAGCCTGGCAGGGGGAGAGTGTGTTGTGTGTGTGTGTGTGTATGGGGGGGGGGGGGGGGGGGGTGGGGGAGAGAGAGTGTGTGTGTGTGTATGGGGGGGGGGGGGTTCGGAGAGATGCCAGCATCTGGGCTGGGCTCCTGTCCTCCATCATGTTTATTTTTTTTGGGATCCTGCTGTGCACACTGCAACATGTAAACATGAACGTATCGTCTTTCATAATGTTGCCGAGGTGCTGGAATTGAATTTGTAAATGTGAGGCTGTGTAGGGATTGTTTCTAATCGCAGATAATCTCCTGTGCTGAAGACGGACTGATAGTGAAATCACTGTCAGGTTTAATGAGGGGGCCTCCATTTAATCAGACAATTTCCCAATCGCACAGTGCCCGTGTTGTACTGTGATTAATGTCCACGGTTCCTTGTGAAAGCCCAGGGGACCGTTTGAATCGGCTTTTACTGAGTTTCTGCTTGTAACATTCTCAGTCTCCTCCTCTCTCCCACTCAGCCCCTCTCCCACTCAGCCCCTCTCCCTCTCAGCCCCTCTCCCTCTCAGCCTCTCTCCCTCTCAGCCCCCTCTCCCTCTCAAGCCCCTCTCCCTCTCAGCCCCTCTCCCTCTCAGCCTCTCTCCCTCTCAGCCCCTCTCCCTCTCAGCCCCTCTCCCTCTCAGCCCCCTCTCCCTCTCAGCCTCTCTCCCTCTCAGCCCCCTTTCCCTCTCAGCCCCTCTCCCACTCAGCCCCTCTCCCACTCAGCCCCTCTCCCACTCAGCCCCTCTCCCTCTCAGCCGCTCTCCCTCTCAGCCCCTCTCCCTCTCAGCCCCTCTCCCACTCAGCCCCTCTCCCTCTCAGCCCCTCTCCCTCTCAGCCCCTCTCCCTCTCAGCCCCTCTCCCTCTCAGCCCCTCACCCTCTCAGCCCCTCTCCCTCTCAGCCCCTCTCTCTCTCAGCCCCTCACCCTCTCAGCCCCTCTCCCTCTCAGCCTCTCTCCCCTCAGCCCCTCTCCCTCTCAGCCCCTCTCACTCTCAGCCCCTCTCCCTCTCAGCCCCTCTCCCTCTCAGCCCCTCTCCCTCTCAGCCCCTCTCTCTCTCAGCCCCTCTCTCTCTCAGCCCCTCTCCCCCTCAGCCTCTCTCCCTCTCAGCCTCTCTCCCTCTCAGCCTCTCTCCCTCTCAGCCCCTCACCCTCTCAGCCCCTCTCCCTCTCAGCCTCTCTCCCTCAGCCCCTCTCCCTCTCAGCCCCTCTCCCTCTCAGCCCCTCACCCTCTCAGCCCCTCTCCCTCTCAGCCTCTCTCCCTCAGCCCCTATCCCCTCTCAGCCCCTATCCCTCTCAGCCCCTCTCCCTCTCAGCCCCTCTCCCACTCAGCCCCTCTCCCACTCAGCCCCTCTCCCATTCAGCCCCTCTCCCTCTCAGCCGCTCTCCCTCTCAGCCCCTCTCCCTCTCAGCCCCTCTCCCACTCAGCCCCTCTCCCTCTCAGCCCCTCTCACTCTCAGCCCCTCTCCCTCTCAGCCCCCTCTCCCCCTCAGCCCCTCTCCCTCCCAGCCTCTCTCCCTCTCAGCCCCTCTCCCTCTCAGCCCCTCTCCCTCTCAGCCACTCTCCCTCTCAGCCCCTCTCCCTCTCACCCTCTCTGCCTCTCAGCCTCTCTCCCTCTCAGCCTCTCTCCCCTCTCAGCCCCTCACCCTCTCAGCCCCTCTCCCTCTCAGCCTCTCTCCCTCAGCCCCTCTCCCTCTCAGCCCCTCTCCCTCTCAGCCTCTCTCCCTCTCAGTCCCTCTCCCTCTCAGCCTCTCTCCCTCTCAGCCCCTTTCCCTCTCAGCCCCTCTCCACTCAGCCCCTCTCCCACTCAGCCCCTCTCCCACTTAGCCCCTCTCCCTCTCAGCCGCTCTCCCTCTCAGCCCCTCTCCCTCTCAGCCCCTCTCCCACTCAGCCCCTCTCCCTCTCAGCCCCTCTCCCTCTCAGCCTCTCTCCCTCAGCCCCTCTCCCTCTCAGCCCCTCTCCCTCTCAGCCCCTCTCCCTCTCAGCCCCTCTCCCTCTCAGACCCTCTCCCACTCAGCCCTCTCCCTCTCAGCCCCTCTCCCTCTCAGCCCCTCTCCCTCTCAGCCCCTCTCCCTCTCAGCCCTCTCCCCCCTCAGCCCCTCTCCCTCCCAGCCTCTCTCCCTCTCAGCCACTCTCCCTCTCAGCCCCTCTCCCTCTCAGCCCCTCTCCCACTCAGCCCCTCTCCCTCTCAGCCCCTCTCCCTCTCAGCCTCTCTCCCTCTCACCCTCTCTCCCACTCAGCCCCTCTCCCTCTCAGCCCCTCTCCCTCTCAGCCCCTCTCCCTCTCAGCCCTCTCCCCCTCAGCCCCTCTCCCTCCCAGCCTCTCTCCCTCTCAGCCACTCTCCCTCTCAGCCCCTCTCCCTCTCACCCTCTCAGCCTCTCTCCCTCTCAGCCCCTCTCCCTCTCAGCCCTCTCTCCCTCTCAGCCCCTCTCCCACTCAGGCCCCTCTCCCACTCAGCCCCTCTCCCTCTCAGCCCCTCTCCCTCTCAGCCCCTCTCCCACTCAGCCCCTCTCCCTCTCAGCCCCTCTCCCTCTCAGCCTCTCTCCCTCAGCCCCTCTCCCTCTCAGGCCCCTCTCCCCTCTCAGCCCCTCTCTGCCTCTCAGCCTCTCTCTCCCTCTCACCCTCTCTCCCACTCAGCCCCTCTCCCTCTCAGCCCCCTCTCCCTCTCAGCCACTCTCCCTCTCAGCCCCTCTCCCTCTCACCCTCTCTGCCTCTCAGCCTCTCTACCTCTCAGCCCCTCTCCCCCTCAGTCCCTCTCCCTCTCAGCCCCTCTCCCTCTCAGCCCCTCGCCCTCTCAGCCCCTCTCCCTCTCAGCCTCTCTCCCTCAGCCGCTCTCCCTCTCAGCCCCTCTCCCACTCAGCCCCCCTCCTCCCACTCAGCCCCTCTCCCCTCTCAGCCCCTCTCCCTCTCAGCCCCTCTCCCTCTCAGCCTCTCTCCCTTCAGCCCCTCTCCCCCTCAGCCCCTCTCCCCCTCAGCCCCTCTCCCACTCAGCCCCTCTCCTCTCAGCCCCTCTCCCTCTCAGCCCCTCTCCCTCTCAGCCCCTCTCCCACTCAGCCCCTCTCCCTCTCAGCCCCTCTCCCTCTCAGCCCCTCTCCCTCTCAGCCCCTCTCCCTCTCAGCCCCTCCTCTCCCTCTCACCCTCTCTGCCTCTCAGCCTCTCTCCCCTCTCAGCCTCTCTCCCTCTCAGCCCCTCACCCTCTCAGCCCCTCTCCCTCTCAGCCTCTCTCCCTCAGCCCCTCTCCCTCTCAGCCCCCTCTCCCTCTCAGCCCCTCACCCCTCTCAGCCCCCTCTCCCTCTCAGCCTCTCTCCCTCAGCCCCTCTCCTCTCAGCCCCTCTCCCCTCTCAGCCCCTCTCTCTCTCAGCCCCTCACCCTCTCAGCCCCTCTCCCTCTCAGCCTCTCTCCCTCAGCCCCGCTCCCTCTCAGCCCCTCTCCCTCTCAGCCCCTCTCCCTCTCAGCCCCTCTCCCTCTCAGCCCCTCTCCCTCTCAGCCCCTCTCCCTCTCAGCCCCTCTCCCTCTCAGCCTCTCTCCCTCTCAGCCCCTCACCCTCTCAGCCCCTCTCCCTCTCAGCCTCTCTCCCTCAGCCCCTCTCCCCTCTCAGCCCCTCTCCCTCTCAGCCCCTCTCCCTCTCAGCCCCTCTCCCTCTCAGCCTCTCTCCCTCAGCCCCTCTCCCTCTCAGCCCCTCTCTCTCTCAGCCCCTCTCTCTCTCAGCCCCCTCTCCCTCTCAACCTCTCTCTCTCTCAGCCTCTCTCCCTCTCAGCCCCTCACCCTCTCAGCCCCTCTCCCTCTCAGCCTCTCTCCCTCAGCCCCTCTCCCCTCTCAGCCCCTCTCCCTCTCAGCCCCTCTCCCTCTCAGCCCCTCTCCCTCTCAGCCTCTCTCCCTCAGCCCCTCTCTCTCTCAGCCCCTCTCTCTCTCAGCCCCACTCCCTCTCAGCCCCTCACCCTCTCAGCCCCTCTCCCTCTCAGCCCCTCTCTCTCTCAGCCCCCTCACCCTCTCAGCCCTCTCCCCCTCTCAGCCTCTCTCCCTCAGCCCCTCTCCCTCTCAGCCCCCTCTCCCTCTCAGCCCCTCTCCCTCTCAGCCCCTCTCCCTCTCAGCCCCTCTCTCTCTCAGCCCTCTCTCTCTCAGCCCCTCTCCCTCTCAGCCTCTCTCCCTCTCAGCCCCTCTCCCTCTCAGCCCCTCTCCCTCTCAGCCTCTCTCCCTCTCAGCCCCTCTCCCTCTCAGCCCCTCTCTCCCACTCAGCCCCCTCTCCCCTCTCAGCCTCTCTCCCTCTCAGCCTCTCTCCTCTCAGCCCCTCTCCCACTCAGCCCTCTCCCTCTCAGTCTCCATCTTTCTCCCAGACTGAGAGAAATTATTGAATCGAGAGAGAGAGAGAGAGAAAGGGGAGAGTGAGGGAAACAGGACTAGACGGCAGAATAGAGGTGGAGTATGGTGGGTGGGCTGAGGGAGGTGTGTGGTGGGGGGGTTAGAGAGACAGTGGGTGGGATTCTCCACTCCAGCGCCAAAGTGGAGAATCTCTCCTCTCTGTCGCTCTGTCTCTGCGTCATTTTCTCGTTCTGTCAGTACCTCTCTTGACTGCCTAACTCTGTCCTCTCTCTTTACCTCTCTCTCTCCCTCTGTCTCTGCGCCAGTTTCTCATTCTGTCTCTCTCTGACTGCCTGGCTCTGTCTGTCTCTCTCTCTCTGCCTCTATCTTCTGTCTCTCTCTCTCCCTGTCGGTCTGTCTCTACCTCTCTCTGACTGCCTGATTCTGTCTCTCTCTGCCTCTATCTTCTGTCTCTCTCTCTCCCCCCTGTCGGTCTGTCTCTACCTCTCTCTGACTGTCTGATTCTGTCTCTCTCTCTCTCTGCCTCTATCTTCTGTCTGTCTCTCTCTCCCTGTCCGGTCTGTCTCTACCTCTCTCTGACTGCCTGATTCTGTCTCTCTCTCTCTGCCTCTATCTTCTGTCTGTCTCTCTCCCTGTCGTCTGTCTCTACCTCTCTCTGACTACCTGACTCTGTGAGTCACTGTCTCCCTCTCTCCCTCTGCCTCTATCTTCTGCCTCTGTCTGTCTCTCTCTCCCTGTCGGTCTGTCTCTACCTCTCTCTGACTGCCTGACTCTGTCTGTCTCTCTCTCTCTGCCTCTATCTTCTGTCTGTCTCTCTCTCCCTGTCGGTCTGTCTCTACCTCTCTCTGACTGCCTGATGCTGTCTGTCTGTCTCTCTCTCCCCTGTCGGTCTGTCTCTACCTCTCTCTGACTGTCTGATTCTGTCTCTCTCTGCCTCAATCTTCTGTCTGTCTCCCTCTCCCCCTGTCGGTCTGTCTCTACCTCTCTCTGACTGCCTGATTCTGTCTCTCTCTCTTTCTGCCTCTATCTTCTGCCTCTGTCTGTCTCTCTCTCCCTGTCGGTCTGTCTCTACCTCTCTCTGACTGCCTGATTCTGTCTCTCTCTCTCTGCCTCTATCTTCTGTCTGTCTCTCTCCCTGTCGGTCTGTCTCTACCTCTCTCTGACTGCCTGACTCTGTCTGTCTCTCTCTCTGCCTCTATCTTCTGTCTGTCTCTCTCCCTGTCGGTCTGTCTCTACCTCTCTCTGACTGCCTGACTCTGTGAGTCACTGGTTCCCTCTCTCCCTCTGCCTCTATCTTCTGCCTCTGTCTCTCTCTCTCCCCCTGTCGGTCTGTCTCTACCTCTCTCTGACTGCCTGACTCTGTCTCTCTCTCTCTGCCTCTATCTTCTGCCTCTGTCTGTCTCTCTCCCCCTATCGGTCTGTCTCTACCTCTCTTTGACTACCTGTCTCCATCTTTACTTCTCTCTCACTCCCTCTGTCTCTGCCTGCCTGTCTGTGTGTCGTTGTGTCACTCTTTTTCTCTTTCTGTCTGTCTCATGGTTTAAAGTGCTCAACACAGCTGACATTGCAATAAATCCAGGTTCGAGTTAAATGCACAGGAAATATTTGGATTTGAGTTTTAGTGATGTACTGACTTTGCATTTTTCCCTCTCTCTGTCTGTTTCTGTCTCTCTGTCTGTTTCTCTCTCTCCCTCCCATCTTTGTCTTCAGCTTGTGAAGTATCAGAGAGAGACAGAGAGAGAGAGAGAGAGACAGAAAGAGAGAGACAGAGACAGAGAGAGACAGAGAGAGACAGAGAGAGACAGAGAGAAAGAGAGAGACAGAGAGAGAGACAGAGACAGAGAGAGAGACAGAGAGAGACAGAGAGAAAGAGAGAGAGAAGCCAGAGAGAGAGAGAGTCAGAGAGAGAGAGAGAGTCAGAGAGACAGAGACAGAGAGAGAGACAGAGAGAGAGACAGAGAGAGAGACAGAGAGAGACAGCGAGAGAGAGAGAGAGAGAGTCAGAGAGACAGAGACAGAGAGAGAGAGAGACACACAGAGACAGAGAGAGAGAAGCCAGAGAGAGGGAGTCAGAGAATGGGAAAGGAGAGAATGGGAAAGGAGAGAGAGAATGGGAAAGGAGAGAGAGAATGGGAAAGGAGAGAAAGGAAAAGGAGAGAGAGAATGGGAAAGGAGAGAGAGAATGGGAAAGGAGAGAGAGAAAGGAAAAGGAGAGACAGAGAGAGACAGACAGAGAGAGAGTCAGAGAGAGAGAGTCAGAGAGAGAGACAGAGAGAGAGAGACAGAGTAAGAGAGAGAGAGTCAGAGAGAGAGAGTCAGAGAGAGAGAGAGAGAGTCAGAGAGAAGCCAGAGAGAGATCCGAGCGTCAGAGAGACAGAGCGAGAGAGAGAGAGAGAGAGTCAGAGAGACAGTGACAGAGAGAGAAGCCAGAGAGAGAGAGTCAGAGAGAGAGAGAGAGAGAGAGTCAGCGAGAGCGAGAGAGTCAGAGAGACAGAAACAGAGAGAGAGTCAGAGAGAGTCAGAAAGACAGAGACAGAGAGAGAGAGAGAGAGACAGAGTCAGAGAGAGAGAGAGAAGCCAGAGCGGTAGGGAGCGGGAAGAGGAGATTTTTGGATGAGGGCCTCTGCTGCACAGCCAGGGCAGACCCCCACCTCCCCCCCCCCCATATTCCTCACCCCGCCATGGTGTCCACACTGTAAACCTAAATAGACGGAGGGAAAGGGCGGGGGGAGAAACAGGGTGAGGGAGAACCAAACTGAGAGGGGGTGGGGAACGTTGGGGACTCAGTGGGGGAAATCGATGCTGGATCTTGGAGCGGTTGAGTCCTCCTCCGTTGTGGGGCTGTCCGTGGGATCGTGCTGTGCAGAATGGTCTTCATTGTAACTTTAGTCATTTGGGGTAAGGTTTTGGGTTTTAGTTCTGTAATCATGAAAATTAAACATGTCCAGTGTGGTGGGACACTTATTCTAAATGGGAAGACAGGAGATTTTCCGAGGACATTTCAATCCAGCTCTCACAAAGGGCCTGGAATGGCAAAGGCTGCGATTGAGGCGTGGTTTAATTTACCAATCGCACAGTGCCCGTGTTTTACTGGAATTAATGGGAAAGGAGAGAGAGAATGGGAAAGGAGAGAGAGAATGGGAAAGGAGAGAGAGAATGGGAAAGGAGAGAGAGAATGGGAAAGGAGAGAGAATGGGAAATGAGAGAAAGAATGGGAAAGGAGAGAGAGAATGGGAAAGGAGAGAGAGGGAGAGAGAATAGGAAAGGAGAGAGAGGGAGAGAGAATGGGAAAGGAGAGAGAGGGAGAGAATGGGAAAGGAGAGAGAGAATGGGAAAGGAGAGAAAGGAAAATGAGAGAGAATGGTAAAGGAGAGAGAGAATGGGAAAGGAGAGAGAATGGGAAATGAGAGAGAGAATGGGAAAGGAGAGAGAATGGGAAATGAGAGAGAGAATGGGAAAGGAGAGAGAGAATGGGAAAGGAGAGAGAGAATGGGAAAGGAGAGAGAGGGAGAGAGAATGGGAAAGGAGAGAGAGGGAGAGAATGGGAAAGGAGAGAGAGAATGGGAAAGGAGAGAATGGGAAAGGAGAGAGAGAATGGGAAAGGAGAGAGATAATGGGAAAGGAGAGAGAGAATGGGAAAGGAGAGAGAGAATGGGAAAGGAGAGAGAGAATACGGTAAAGGGGGAGGGAGAGAGAGAAGGGGACGGAGATTGGTAACGGTGCCTTGGAGTCTTGCTGGGCAGAGATGACCTCCCGGAAAGTGCCTCCCTAAAGAAGCAGCCGCTGGGTTTTAAATCCATCCTCCACTTGTGAAGCTGGTGGGAGAGGGACGTGAATTGAAAGTTGTTTACGGTGAAGTTTTATTCCTGGATAATTCTGCTGCCAGTTTTCCCCACACGGGGATGAATTGAGGGATTCAGCCCAATTTGCAGGAAGCATTTTGAGTTTATTGAGGTGTTGACTGGATTTCTCTCTCTCTGTCTGCCTGTCCACATTTTGGACCATCTGTGAATTTTGTGTTTATACAGATCCACCCTGGATAATGTTGCTGTCCAGCTTGTTTTAAAGAAGGATACAGCTCTGGGGAGGATCAAAGGATGTGGGGGGGGGGGGGGGGGGGCAGGTTACTGAGTTGGATGGTCAACCGTGATAATGAATGGCAGAGCAGGTTGGAAGGGCCGAATGGCCTGCTCCTGGTTTCAGTGTTTAAATTGTTCCCCTGTCCGTGAGCAGGTTGTGTGTGTGTGTGGGGAATCGTGCTGTGTACTCGCCTGGTCTGGCTCCCTATTACTTACAAACACCCGCGAGCTCACTGTAAATGTAAAAGATTGAGGGAGAGAGGGAGGCTGGGAGAGGGAGAGGCAGACAGAGAGAGAGATGGAGAAATGGAGGGAGGGAAGGGCAGCTGAACAGGGAGGAGCTGGGAGGGGGGGTGTGAGGGGCTCAGGAAGGGTAGTGGAAAGAGACAGAGTGTAAGGAGGGGGGGATGGCCACCTCTGCCGTGGGACTGTTACTGGGATCTTGCTGTGCGGAACTGCCTTCATTGCGACTGTAATCGATTCATTGACTGGAGAGGGTTTGGGATGTGATTGTGAAATGTTAAACATTAAAACATGTCCAGTGTAGCGGGACTTTATGAAAATGAAAACCGCTTATTGTCACAAGTAGGCTTCAATGAAGTTACTGTGAAAAGCCCCTAGTCGCCACATTCCGGCGCCTGTTCGGGGAGGCTGGTACAGGATGATAAGACATGAACATTTCGAAGGACATTTCGATCGAGCGTTGACAAGGGCCTGGAATGTAAAAGGCGGTGACTGGAAGCGGGCTTAAATTGCCAATCAGAACGTTAGTATGTCACATTTACATGGAAAAGGCCAGGGACCATTTTAATTCACTTTACTGAGCTTCTGAGTGCAGAATGTTCTTGTCTCTCTGTCTCTTCCAGATTTCTCTCTGTTGGAGAGAATTGGGCGGTTGCGACACCCAACGTGTGGTAACATTCAAGGCTCTGGGCCTAGCGCTGGGCAGAGGGATGAGAGCAGATTAGAGTATTTACACTTGTCTCTCCAGGCTTGGTGGGTGGAAGGGCCTGTTCTGTACGGTCTGATTCTGTGGAGATCCGGCTCAGAGAGGGAGAGAGCATGGCGACAGTGTCCACACTGGGGGCTGGGGAATGTTGGGGGCTGTGTGGGTGAAAGAGAGCCAGTGAGGCGATGGGGGTATCCAGAAACAGCAAAGCAGAGGTGGACATTGGTTGGTGGTCAAGGGAGGGGGGGGATAAAGTCACAGGATCTGACGGTCTCCAGTGTGGGATCTTGCTGTGTGAGGCTGAGGGAAATAGTGACGTGAGGCGGTGGGGCTGGAGAATCAATCTCCACTTGGGAGAGGCGAGCTTTGATCAGGAATAGTCAGCGTGGCAGAGGGAGGCCATGCTGAACCAATGCGACTGAATTATTTGAGGAGGTGACCAGATGAGGGTGGTGCAGTTGATGTAGTTTATCTGGATTGCAGCCAAGCCTCTGACAAGGTCCCACATGGGAGACTGACAAAGATGTTAAATGCACATGGGAGATTGGGTAACTTGGAAGCAGAACTGAGTTAGTGATAGGAGACAGAGGGTGGTGGGAGAAGCCTGTTTGTGTGACTGGAGCCAGTCATAGAGTGAAAGATGTTTACAGCATGGAAACGGTCCCTTCGGCCCAGCGTGTCCATGCTGCCCAGTTTCTATCACTAAGCAAGTCCCACTTGCCCGCATTTGGCCCATATCCCTCTGTACCCACCCTGCCCACGGATGGGAGGGTTCCTGCCCCCCTAGACCCCGCCCCACATTCCTCGCACAACAACTGCGGCAATTTTCACCTGAAACAGCTTTATCATCAAATCCGGCCGATACCACATTGCAGTGTGTGTGTGGGATCCTGCTGTGCGAGGATGAGGGACATATTGAAGTGGAGTAAGAGGGGGTAGTTTGTTTGGAGAGAGGTAAATGTTCTCGGGTGTTTGTGGGATCGGACCGTGCACTGCCACTGTACCATGGAATATACTGACTTCCAAGTGTTTGTGAGAGAGGGAGAGGCGACTGATGGAAGGGGAAGCGTCAGTATTAATACTGAATGAGGAAACAGCAGCAATCCTGGAGCCAGTGGCTCGGGAGACATTATCTTTGACTTTAATGCGTTTTTGACAGTAAAATTCTCTCGTCCCACATTGTTGTAATGAAGTAAAGATGCTCCATCTGTGCAGTAATTGAGTAGCAGGTGCTACATCGGTGTTGTAATTGGTTAGCGGGTGCTCCGTCAGTGCTGTAATTAATAATTGTGCTCGCTCAGTGTTGTAATTGACTAGCGGGTGTTCCGTCAGTGTTGTAATTGGGGTTTTCGGGTGCTCCGTCAGTGTTATAATTGGGTATCGGTTGCTCCCTCAGTGTTGTAATTGGTTATCGAGTGCTCCCTCAGTGTTGTAATTGGGTATCGGTTGCTCCCTCAGTGTTGTAATTGGTTATCGGGTGCTCCGTCAGTGTTGTAATTGTTTATCGGGTGCTCCGTCAGTGTTGTAATTGGTTATCGGGTGCTCCCTCAGTGTTGTAATTAGTTATCGGGTGCTCCGTCAGTGTTGTAATTGGTTATCGGGAGCTCCGTCAGTGTTGTAATTGGGTATTGGGTGCTCCCTCAGTGTTGTAATTGGGTATCGGGTGCTCCCTCAGTGTAATAGGGTATCGGGTGCTCCCTCAGTGTTGTAATTGGATATCGGGTGCTCCCTCAGTGTAATTGGTTATCGGGTGCTCCGTCAGTGTTGTAATTGGGTATCGGGTGCTCCGTCAGTGTCGTAATTGGTTATCGGGTGCTCCCTCAGTGTTGTAATTGGGTATCGGGTGCTCCGTTAGTGTTGTAATTGGGTATCGGGTGCTCCCTCAGTGTTGTAATTGGGTATCGGGTGCTCAGTCAGTGTTGTAATTGGTTATCGGGTGCTCCGTCAGTGTCGTAATTGGTTATCGGGTGCTCCCTCAGTGTTGTAATTGGGTATCGGGTGCTCCGTCAGTGTTGTAATTGGGTATCGGGTGCTCCCTCAGTGTTGTAATTGGTTATCGGGTGCTCCGTCAGTGTTGTAATTGGGTATCGGGTGCTCCGTCAGTGTTGCAATTGGGTATCGGGTGCTCAGTCAGTGTTGTAATTGGGTATCGGGTGCTCCCCCAGTGTTGTAATTGGGTATTGGGTGCTCCCTCAGTGTTGTAATTGGGTATCGGGTGCTCCGTCAGTGTAATTGGTTATCGGGTGCTCCGTCAGTGTAATTGGGTATCGGGTGCTCCGTCAGTGTAATTGGTTATCGGGTGCTCCGTCAGTGTAATTGGTTATCGGGTGCTCCCTCAGTGTTGTAATTGGTTATCGGGTGCTCCCTCAGTGTTGTAATTGGGTATCGTGTGCTCAGTCAGTGTTGTAATTGGTTATCGGGTGCTCCCTCAGTGTTGTAATTGGTTATCGGGTGCTCCCTCAGTGTTGTAATTGGGTATCGTGTGCTCAGTCAGTGTTGTAATTGGATATCGGGTGCTCCGTCAGTGTTGTAATTGGGTATCGGGTGCTCCCTCAGTGTTGTAATTGGCAATCGGGTGCTCCGTCAGTGTTGTAATTGGGTATCGGGTGCTCCGTCAGTGTTGTAATTGGTTATCGGGTGCTCCGTCAGTGTAATTGGGTATCGGGTGCTCCGTCAGTGTAATTGTTTATCGGGTGCTCCGTCAGTGTAATTGGTTATCGGGTGCTCCGTCAGTGTTGTAATTGGGTATCGGGTGCTCCCTCAGTGTTGTAATTGGCATTCGGGTGCTCCGTCAGTGTTGTAATTGGGTATCGGGTGCTCCCTCAGTGTTGTAATTGGGTATCGGGTGCTCCGTCAGTTTGTAATTGGGTATCGGGTGCTCTCTCAGTGTTGTAATTGGCTTTCGGGTGCTCGCTCAGTGTTGTAATTGGGTATCGGGTGCTCCGTCAGTGTTGTAATTGGGCATCGGGTGCTCCCCGATAGACGGACAGAGTGGGAGAGAGACTAAACACCAGTCCTGGAGTGAGCAAAGTCAGATATTTATCAGGATTAGTTGGAGGCGGAGGAACTGAAGGGCAAGTGGGAGGAGGAGTTAGGTGGAGAGTTAGAGGCGGGTCTGCGGGCGGACACCCTAAGCAGGGTTAATTCCTCATCATGTGCCAGGCTCAGCCTAATCCAGTTTAAAGTGGTACACCGGGCACACATGATGGCAGCGAAGATGAGCAAGTTTTTTGGGGTAGTAGATAGATGTGCGAGGTGTGCGGGAAGCCCAGCAAACCACGTCCACATGTTTTGGGCATGTCCGAAGCTCAGAGGGTTTTGCTGAAGCAATGTCCAGGGTGCTAGACACGCGGGTGGTGACGAGTCCGGAGGCAGCGATCTTTGGAGTGTCAGAAGATCCGGGAGTTCAGGGAGGGAAAGAGGCCGACGTTCTGGCCTTTGCCTCCCTGGTAGGCCGTAGATGGATCCTTTTAATGTGGAGGGACTCGGAGCCCCGAGTGTGGAGACTTGGCTCAGTGACATGGCTGGGTTTCTCAAGCTGAAGAAAATAAAGTTTGCTTTGAGGGGGTCAATGCTGGGGTTCTCTCGGAGGAGGCAGCCGTTCGTCGAGTTTCTCGGGGAAAATTAATGTCAGCAGAAGCAGCATTGTGAAGAGGGGGAGGAGAGGTGCAATATGGTTAAGGGATGTACAGAAGGGGTTGGGTGGGAAGTGTCTAGTTTACCATGTTGATGGTTATGTTATAATTGCTTTTGTTATTGTTACAAAAATGTTGCAAGTACTTCAATAAAATTTTTTTAAAAACAACTAAATTGTCGCATCGTCTGGCCGTGTTTATAAAATGGGTTTTATTAAACAGATTGGGGGCAGTCCCAGAATGTTGCTGTGCCTTTATTATTTCAATAACGCTTTGCTTTAATCAATTTCCAGCTTTCTCTTTCTCTCCCCGAGGAGAGTTGATTTTGAAGCTTGGACGACGCAAAGAGAATCTTTCCTCGGCGAGCAATCCTCAGTCAGGAGTTCGAACCTGAGAGAAACAGAATAAATGTCAATGTGTCTTTGTCCGTCATTATTGGGGTTTCATTATTCTGATCGGCACTCGAGGGGGGAGAGACAGGAGCCTCAGTGTCTCTGGGGGTGAGGGGGGGGGGGGGAAAAGAGGGAAGAGGCAGGAGTCAGTGTCTCTGGGGGGAGTGGGAGACCGGTGACATTTTCACACCGAGGGTTGGGTGAGTTATTCCAGTGAACAAGATGGCGTGTGGGAGCAGGAGGGAACGCAGCCTCAGGAGGGGATTAAGGAGGTGGAGAGTGGGAGCGGGAGGGAACGCAGCCTCAGGTGATTCAGGAGGTGGAGTGTGGGAGCAGGAGGGAACGCAGCCTCAGGAGGGGATTAAGGAGGTGGAGTGTGGGAGCAGGAGGGAACGCAGCCTCAGGAGGGGATTAAGGAAGTGGAGTGTGGGAGCAGGAGGGAACGCAGCCTCAGGAGGGGATTAAGGAGGTGGAGTGTGGGAGCAGGAGGGAACGCAGCCTCAGGAGGGGATTAAGGAGGTGGAGAGTGGGAGCAGGAGGGAACGCAGGAGGGGTCTGGTGTGTTTAATAAATTAAATAGTGGATTTGCACCTTCATTTCATTTGAACTCTCCCCGTGTGGCTCAGGGTTTTGTAAGGGGGGACGAAACCCCCCCAGCTCTGTATCCACATTGGCAACAAAATGTGTAAACAACCAACCTGACCTGAGGATTGTTTTTTTCCCAGGGGGGATATTTTGGGGGGAAGAAAGTGGGGGGGGGGGGGGAGGATTATACTTGGGGGAAAAATATTTGGGAAAAATATTTGGAGGGGGGGTGGATAATTTCAGGGGGGCCAATCATTCGGGGGGGGGGGCAATCATTCGGGCGGGGGGGCAATCATTCGGGCGGGGGGGCAATCATTCGGGCGGGGGGGCAATCATTCGGGCGGGGGGGCAATCATTCGGGCGGGGGGGCAATCATTCGGGCGGGGGGGCAATCATTCGGGCGGGGGGGCAATCATTCGGGCGGGGGGGCAATCATTCGGGCGGGGGGGCAATCATTCGGGCGGGGGGGCAATCATTCGGGCGGGGGGGCAATCATTCGGGCGGGGGGGCAATCATTCGGGGGGGGGGGGCAATCATTCGGGGGGGGGGGGCAATCATTCGGGGGGGGCAATCATTCGGGGGGGGCAATCATTTGGGGGGGGGCAATCATTCGGGGGGGGCAATCATTCGGGGGGGGGCAATCATTCGGGGGGGGGCAATCATTCGGGGGGGGGCAATCATTTGGGGGGGGGCAATCATTCGGGGGGGGGCAATCATTCGGGGGGGGGCAATCATTCGGGGGGGCAATCATTCGGGGGGGGGTGGAGGGGCAAAAATTGGGGGGGAGGGGGAGGGAAATTGGGGCGGCAATAACTTTGGGGTGAAAATTTGCAGGGGGGGCGGGGGGCAGAACCCAGCCGGGGGTGGGGGGGGGAGGGGGGGTGCAAGAACAAAAAGGAAAGGATGGAGGCAAGACAGAGAGAAAGAGGGAGACAAGACAGAGAGAAAGAGGGAGACAAGACAGAGAGAAAGAGGGAGACAAGACAGAGAGAAAGAGGGAGACAAGACAGAGAGAAAGAGGGAGACAAGACAGAGAGAAAGAGGGAGACAAGACAGAGAGAAAGAGGGAGACAAGACAGAGAGAAAGAGGGAGACAAGACAGAGAGAAAGAGGGAGACAAGACAGAGAGAAAGAGGGAGACAAGACAGAGAGAAAGAGGGAGACAAGACAGAGAGAAAGAGGGAGACAAGACAGAGAGAAAGAGGGAGACAAGACAGAGAGAAAGAGGGAGACAAGACAGAGAGAAAGAGGGAGACAAGACAGAGAGAAAGAGGGAGACAAGACAGAGAGAAAGAGGCAGACAAGACAGAGAGAAAGAGGGAGACAAGACAGAGAGAAAGAGGCAGACAAGACAGAGAGAAAGAGGCAGACAAGACAGAGAGAAAGAGGCAGACAAGACAGAGAGAAAGAGGCAGACAAGACAGAGAGAAAGGGGGAGACAAGACAGAGAGAAAGAGGGAGACAAGACAGAGAGAAAGAGGGAGACAAGACAGAGAGAAAGAGGGAGACAAGACAGAGAGAAAGAGGGAGACAAGACAGAGAGAAAGAGGGAGACAAGACAGAGAGAAAGAGGGAGACAAGACAGAGAGAAAGAGGGAGACAAGACAGAGAGAAAGAGGGAGACAAGACAGAGAGAAAGAGGGAGACAAGACAGAGAGAAAGAGGGAGACAAGACAGAGAGAAAGAGGGAGACAAGACAGAGAGAAAGAGGGAGACAAGACAGAGAGAAAGAGGGAGACAAGACAGAGAGAAAGAGGGAGACAAGACAGAGAGAAAGAGGGAGACAAGACAGAGAGAAAGAGGGAGACAAGACAGAGAGAAAGAGGGAGACAAGACAGAGAGAAAGAGGGAGACAAGACAGAGAGAAAGAGGGAGACAAGACAGAGAAAGAGGGAGACAAGACAGAGAAAGAGGGAGACAAGACAGAGAAAGAGGGAGACAAGACAGAGAAAGGGAGACAAGACAGAGAAAGGGAGACAAGACAGAGAAAGAGGGAGACAAGACAGAGAAAGGGAGACAAGACAGAGAAAGAGGGAGACAAGACAGAGAAAGGGAGACAAGACAGAGAAAGGGAGACAAGACAGAGAAAGAGGGAGACAAGACAGAGAAAGAGGGAGACAAGACAGAGAAAGAGGGAGACAAGACAGAGAAAGAGGGAGACAAGACAGAGAAAGGGAGACAAGACAGAGAAAGGGAGACAAGACAGAGAAAGAGGGAGACAAGACAGAGAAAGGGAGACAAGACAGAGAAAGAGGGAGACAAGACAGAGAAAGAGGGAGACAAGACAGAGAAAGAGGGAGACAAGACAGAGAAAGGGAGAGGCAGAGAAAGGGAGAGGCAGAGAAAGGGAGAGGCAGAGAAAGGGAGAGGCAGAGAAAGGGAGAGGCAGAGAGGGAGAGACAGAGAGAGAGAGAGAGACAGAGAGAGAGAGAGAGGCAGAGAGAGAGAGAGAGGCAGAGAGAGAGAGAGGCAGAGAGAGAGAGAGGCAGAGAGAGAGAGAGAGGCAGAGAGAGAGAGAGAGGCAGAGAGAGAGAGAGGCAGAGAGAGAGAGAGGCAGAGAGAGAGAGAGGCAGAGAGAGAGAGAGGCAGAGAGAGAGAGAGGCAGAGACAGACAGAGACAGAGACAGACAGAGACAGAGACAGAGACAGACAGAGACAGAGACAGAGAGAGAGACAGAGAGAGAGAGAGAGAGAGAGACACAGAGAGAGAGACAGAGAGAGAGACAGAGAAAGAAGGTCGGAGAAAGACAGAAAGAAAGAAGGACAGAGAGAGGCAGAGAAAGACAGAAAGAGAGAGAGAGAGAGAGAAAGACAGAGCGAGAACGAAGGACAGAGAGAAAGACTGAGAGAAAGGACAGAGAGACAGAGGGAAAGGCAGAGAAAGACAGAAAGAGAGTGAAAGAGAGAGAAAGAAGGACAGAGAGAGAGACAGAGAGAGAGAGAGAGACAGAGAGAGAAAGACAGAAAGAGACAGAGAGAGAAAGACAGAAAGAGACAGAGAGAAAGACAGAGAGAGAACGAAGGACAGAGAGAGAACGAAGGACAGAGAGAAAGACAGAGAGAGAACGAAGGACAGAGAGAGAACGAAGGACAGAGAGAAAGACAGAGAGAGAACGAAGGACAGAGGGAAAGACAGAGAAAGGACAGAGAGACAGAGGGAAAGGCAGAGAAAGACAGAGAAAGGACAGAGAAAGACAGAGACAGAAAGAGAGACAGAAAGAGAGAGAGAAAGAAGGACAGAGAGAAAGACAGAGAGAGAAAGACGGACAGAGAGAGAAAGACGGACAGAGAGAGAAAGACGGACAGAGAGAGAAAGACGGACAGAGAGAGAAAGACGGACAGAGAGAAAGACGGACAGAGAGAAAGAAGGACAGAGAGAAAGAAGGACAGAGAGAAAGAAGGACAGAGAGACAGAGAAAGACAGAGATAGAGAGAGACAGAGAGAAAGATAGATGGTGAGAAAGTCAACATGGAGAAAAGCTAGATCGTACATCGTTATGGAATGAAAGACAGAGATTGAGATAGGGAAAAGACAGGGAGAGAGAGATTGGGTGGAATGCAGTAAGAGAGAGAGAGAGAGTGGATTGAAAAGAGACAGAGTCAGTAGCAGAATGAGGCAGGAATCAAAGAGACAGAAATTGGAGTTTCATACTCACCTTTCCACATGATCTCCATGGCTTGATTCACCCTCAGCTCAGCCTCGGTGGTGGGGAGAGAGATCCCAGGTCAGAATTGTACTGTGGGGTGCAAAATATCAGAGCTGCGACTCCATGCTCTCACACACACAGAGCTCAGACACATACTTACGAGGTCCACATGGTAAAGAGAGAGAAAATGGATTCCTACTCTTTAAATACCCCCAATGAGTCACAAAAAAAATCCCCACCTCCCCACTAATGATACCCAACCAGCTCACGGTTATCCTCACCTGAACACACCTCCTCCAGGTCTGGGCCAGACCAAGAGAAACCTCAGAGATTGGGGGGGGTGGCCTGGCGACCCCTGCTCGATGGATTATCCCAGGGCTGTGTCTCTCTCTCTCTCTTGCCCCAGTCCACACCTCAGCTACAATGCAGATCCCAATGAACACCATCTACAACTGGCCATTGCAGCTTGATCATCTCCGACTACAGAAGGTAGAGCCACTCCTGATTTGCTGCTTTATGTTAAGTTTCCACAGACATACATTTCGTCCAAACATTCTTGCTGCTTTTACAGTGGGAGCTCACGCTTATAAACTGACCTCTTTGTTTAATGTGTCTGTGTCTGTGTTTGTGTCCCTGTGCCTGTGTGTGTCTCTTTGGGTCTGTGCCTGGACAATCACATTTAGGCAGTCACTGCAGTTTAGAGCTGGAAAACGTGACACATTTCAGATTCTTAGCACTCGCTGAGCAACGGGGAGAGATCTGATGCTGCAAATGTGCCTTTGACAAGTAGCCTCAGCGAGATACAGGAGGCTCAGCTCTCTGTAACCTGTACCTCACACACACTCAGCTCCTGTGTCACAGGCATTCCAGGCCCAGCTCTCTGTAAACTGTACCTCACACACACTCAGCTCCTGTGTCACAGGCATTCCAGGCCCAGCTGTCTGTAACCTGTACCTCACACACACACAGCTCCTGTGTCACAGGCATTCCAGGCCCAGCTCTCTCTAACCTGTACCTCACACACACTCAGCTCCTGTGTCACAGGCATTCCAGGCCCAGCTCTCTGTAAACTGTACCCCACACACACACTCAGCTACACAACTCCTGTGTCACAGGCAATCCAGGCCCAGCTCTCTGTAACCTGTACCTCACACACACTCAGCTCCTGTGTCACAGGCATTCCAGGCCCAGCTCTCTGTAAACTGTACCCCACACACACTCAGCTAGACAACAGGTCCTGTGTCACTTGCAATCCAGGTGACTCATTTGTCAAATTAAAATGAAAATCGCTTATTGGCACAAGTAGGCTTCAATAAAGTTACTGTGAAAAGTCCCTAGTCGCCACATTCCGGCGCCTGTTCGGGGATGCTGATACGGGAATTGAACCGTGCTGCTGGCCTGCCTTGGTCTGCATTCAAAGCCAGCTATTTAGCCCTGAAATCTGTGAGGCTTTATTCCATGACGATCACATTGCCCCGAAAGTTGACTCCCATGTGAATACAGTGTGTGTGGCACTGCAAGGGACTCCAATACACTGACCCATTGGTTACGTTAACAATCTTCATTTACTACCCAACATTCTCCCATGTGTGTTGTGTGACACACATCATACTGACAGCTCTCCATCCACAGCAACTTGCAGCCACCTCCCGGAGACTTTGGCAGCGAGTGAACGAGTGTCAGCTCCACTCAGCTTCGGGTGTCTTTGGAGTTTGATTTGAAAATTTTATATCCCTCACTTCCCTGCCTCCCAGACTGTGTGCTGACAGCTCGGATATGTGGACCCCTGTCAGTGTAGCAAAGTCACTCTGCTGGACTCTGCCTGTGGGAGAGTCATCCTCACTCATTTCCATTTAAACATGCTGCTGCGAACATAACTCAGTAGAAACAGAGTCTTCAGCCCTCTGCTCAGGAGCTGGGCTGGTCACACACAGCCTCAATATACTCAACAGACACAGCAGCAGGAGACAGGCCTCTAACCTGCTTTTTATTGTAAGAAGTCTTACAACACCTCTTCATTCACCTGAGGAAGGAGCAGTGCTCCGAAAGCTAGTGAATCAAAACAAACCTGTTGGACTTTAACCTGGTGTTGTTAGACTTCTCACTGAGCCCAGGCCAGTCCAAAACCGGCATCCACATCATGGCTGCTTTTTATTATTCATTTCTCCACAGGTTGCAGGCCCCTCTGTTTGGGACAGGGACAGCATTTTATAATCCATCCCTATTTGCTGCTGGCTATGGTTAGAATATCACACACACTCACAGATCTTCAACGACACAGTCACACAAACATATTCACACACACAACCACACACACAAGCACTTACATACACATACATATGCTCACGTGCACTGACATGCTGGCCAGACACATACATATTCACACACACATGCAGTCATATCCTCACATACGCAGATGGACACAAGCTCTCACACACTCACTTACACACACTCACATAAATCTTCACACACAAGCTCTCACACACACACACACACACACACACATTAAAGCTGACTTTAACTTGAATCAATTTCTTCCAAAAGTTCTGATTGCTTTTACAAATGGAGCTGACATTTGCAAGCTGACCTATTTGTTGTGAGTGGAGGCGAGAGTGTGTCTGGGTTACATGTTTCGTCTGTCCACAGACATTACCGGCAGGAACCTTTACACATTTCAGAATCATAAACAACTACGGTGGCAAGAGATTCAGAAGATCAAATGCTGCATTTTTCTGCCTCTGACAAGCAGCTCTGCAGAGGCAGGGAGAGAGAGACCCTCTGGTGGGGAATGTCTGAATCACACACACACCTTTACCAATCTCCACCTAGTGGGGAATGTCTGAATCACACACACACCTTTACCAATCTCCACCTAGTGGGGAATGTCTGAATCACACACACACCTTTACCAATCTCCACCTAGTGGGGAATGTCTGAATCACACACACACCTTTACCAATCTCCACCTAGTGGGGAATGTCTGAATCACACACACACCTTTACCAATCTCCACCTAGTGGGGAATGTCTGAATCACACACACACCTTTACCAATCTCCACCTAGTGGGGAATATCTGAATCACACACACACCTTTACCAATCTCCACCTAGTGGGGAATGTCTGAATCACACACACACCTTTACCAATCTCCACCTAGTGGGGAATATCTGAATCACACACACACCTGGATGTTGAGTTCACGTTCTTGGTCATACTGACGCCAGGTGTCTGTGATACAAATTATATCATGTCAGTTAATGATGATCAGGTCAGTTAATTCATCAACCTTATTACAAATGCCCTTCGCATTGAGGCTTCAGGCTTGTTTGTTGACATTTATTGCTCTATTAGAATATTAGATATTAGAATTATCTCTCCTCAATTGTTGCTCAATGGGTGTCTTAAAAAATATTAAGGTAGATAAGTCCCCAGGGCCTGATGGGATCTACCCCAGAATACTGAAGGAGGCTGGAGAGGAAATTGCTGAGGCCTTGACAGAAATCTTTGGATCCTCGCTGTCTTCAGGGGATGTCCCGGAGGACTGGAGAATAGCCAATGTTGTTCCTCTGTTTAAGAAGGGTAGCAAGGATAATCCCGGGAACTACAGGCCGGTGAGCCTTACGTCAGTGGTAGGGAAATTACTGGAGAGAATTCTTAGAGACAGGAGCTACTCCCATTTGGAAGCAAATGGACGTATTAGTGAGAGGCAGCACAGTTTTGTGAAGGGGAGGTCGTGTCTCACTAACTTGATAGAGTTTTTCGAGGTCACTAAGATGATTGATGCAGGTAGGGCAGTAGATGTTGTCTATATGGACTTCAGTAAGGCCTTTGACAAGGTCCCTCATGGTAGACTAGTACAAAAGGTGAAGTCACACGGGATCAGGGGTGAACTGGCAAGGTGGATACAGAACTGGCTAGGCCATAGAAGGCAGAGGGTAGCAATGGAGGGATGCTTTTCTAATTGGAGGGCTGTGACCAGTGGTGTTCCACAGGGATCAGTGCTGGGACCTTTGCTCTTTGTAGTATATATAAATGATTTGGAGGAAAATGTAACTGGTCTGATTAGTAAGTTTGCAGACGACACAAAGGTTGGTGGAATTGCGGATAGCGATGAGGACTGTCTGAGGATACAGCAGGATTTAGATTGTCTGGAGACTTGGGCGGAGAGATGGCAGATGGAGTTTAATCCGGACAAATGTGAGGTAATGCATTTTGGAAGGTCTAATGCAGGTAGGGAATATACAGTGAATGGTAGAACCCTCAAGAGTATTGAAAGTCAAAGAGATCTAGGAGTACAGGTCCACAGGTCATTGAAAGGGGCAACACAGGTGGAGAAGGTAGTCAAGAAGGCATACGGCATGCTGGCCTTCATTGGCCGGGGCATTGAGTATAAGAATTGGCAAGTCATGTTGCAGCTGTATAGAACCTTAGTTAGGCCACACTTGGAGTATAGTGTTCAATTCTGGTCGCCACACTACCAGAAGGATGTGGAGGCTTTAGAGAGGGTGCAGAAGAGATTTACCAGAATGCTGCCTGGTATGGAGGGCATAAGCTATGAGGAGCGGTTGAATAAACTCGGTTTGTTCTCACTGGAACGAAGGAGGTTGAGGGGCGACCTGATCGAGGTATACAAAATTATGAGGGGCATAGACAGAGTGGATAGTCAGAGGCTTTTCCCCAGGGTAGAGGGGTCAATTACTAGGGGGCATAGGTTTAAGGTGAGAGGGGCAAGGTTTAGAGTAGATGTACGAGGCAAGTTTTTTACGCAGAGGGTAGTGGGTACCTGGAACTCGCTACCGGAGGAGGTAGTGGAAGCAGGGACGATAGGGACATTTAAGGGGCATCTTGACAAATATATGAATAGGATGGGAATAGAAGGATACGAACCCAGGAAGTGTAGAAGATTGTAGTTGAGTCGGGCAGTATGGTCGGCACGGGCTTGGAGGGCCGAAGGGCCTGTTCCTGTGCTGTACATTTCTTTGTTCTTTGTTCTTGTTCTTTGGTGTCTTGAAATAATACTCCCGGCCTCCGAACATCATCTATAATTTCGCTGGTTTGAGGAGCCCAAAACTGATCTGCCACCGGTGCTATAAGCCTTGGCCTTGTTGAAGCCTGCCCACTGCTTCGCCAACCCGGCGCCGATGACCTGATAAATTCGGACCTTGTTCCCTTGCCACTCACAGGCGCGCTTTTCCCTGGCTCAACGCCATATCCTCTCTTTCTCCACAAATTTATGGAGTCTCACGATCACCACCCGTGGCGGATCCCCAGCTCTAGGCTTCTGCCTCAGGGACTGTGCGCCCGGTCTACTTCAGGGAATTTATCTAGCAGCCCTTCCGCCACCAGCCCAGCCAGAACCTTCGACGCATATCTAGTGGCACTCACACCTCCCACAGCTTCAGGTAGGCCCGCCGTTCGCAGGTTCTGCCTTCTGGAGAAGTTCTCCTGCTCCTCAAATTTTGCCCTCAACATTTTACAAAGTTCCGCTGGGAGCCTCACCTCTGCCTCCAGAGCTACCACACGATCACTCGTGTGGTCCGAGATTACTCCTTCGATCTACCGAATCTGTGACCCCTGCACCTCCAAACACCTCCACCCGTTCAATCGAACATTTCAGGGACGTCATAGCTCCTCCGAAGGCCTTCGAACGATCCTCCTGCATTTTCTTCCTCTGCTGGCGAAATTCCTCCTCAATAAATACTATCAACTGTTCCAGCTGCGGCCTTCCACCTTGCAGCAGCCTTTCACCTTGCACTGGCCCTTCTCTGCAGCCATTCTTCCACTGGCTGCTGCTGCAGTACTGGACTCCTCCAACTCTTTAGCCTGGTCTCTCACCGTCTTCTGCCGGGTTTGGTAGCCAGCGGATATACCACTCCGGGGAAAATTACTCCTCCAACCTTTATCTACGCCTTTTCACACAAACTCCACCCAGTATCGGCTAACAAGAGATATTTTCCGTGCCTTCAAGCAAGAGCTGCCCTGTGTGCACACCATGGCTGCCACCGAAAGTCCCACTTGTTTTATTCTCGGGAATCCTCCCGCGAGAAACTCACCTCCTGACGCCCCCAAAGCCTGTCCACCATCTACGGTGCACAAGTTAAGAGTGCAGTGGAATACTCTCAACTTACCTGGATGAGTGCAGCTCCAACAATACTGAAGACGCTCGATACCTTCCAGGACAAAGCAGCCAGCTTGATTGCTCCTCCTTCCACAAACAAAAACATCGAGGAACAGCGGCAATCATGTGTACCATCTCCAAGATGCACTACAACGTTCCTCAGACAACACCGTCCAAACCCACGACCACTACCATTTAGAAGGGCAGCAGCAGACATCTGGGAACCCCACCACCTGGAGGTTCCCCTCCAAGTCACTCACCACCCTGACTTGGAAATATATCGCTGTCCCTTCTCTGTCACTGGCGTAACAGCCTGTAACTCCCTCCCTAATAGCACATCGTGCATACCAACGCCTCAAGGATTGCGGGGGTTCAAGAAGGCACCTCATCACCGCCTTCTGAATGCAAAGAGGGATGGACAATAAATATTGGTCTAACCAGCGACGCTCACATTCCGTCAATGAATAATAAAATAAATCTCCGAGATTGCAGATTACCCCGAAAATACATCCACGGATTATGATCTCATCATGCATAGCACTTATATACAATGTTGTCTCTGGGTTTTAATATCGGTAAAAGCCTTTAATGTTGAGAAACGTTTAATTATTGGAGTTATTCTGCACTTGAACACCTGATATTTCATATTTAATGCATGGCCTATGGACATATTTCGCAAATTATATTGAAGCATGCTGGTAATTTTGGCCATGTGTTTTTCGCAACAATGGGAAAGCACTGTCCAACATTTTTCTCCCCCGAGGCACAAATCCACTTCACCCCCCCGAGTTTAGTGTCAGGTGCAACATTGTCCAATTTGTAACCGGCCCAATTGCACAATCTGCCAGGATGCCACTGAGAGCATCGTCCACTTGGATATAACTACTAGAACATTTTACAGTTATATTTCAACATTTCAAATCCTTTTAACTGCAGATCACGTCCTGGTTGATATCGTCATCTCCTCAAGTTGTTCATCCGTATCTCGTATTACCATGGGAGCAAAGGCATTGACGCACTCTGTTTCTTCTAGTGAATGTAACTAATATCAATGACACTGGGGCAGAACTCAGCAGTAGGAGATTTCCCTCTCTATATATTCAGTGTCAAAACTCAAAGCTCACGCCAAGCTGTGCTCACATTTCACGAACGAATCTGTTTGCTTCTCTGTGAAGATGGGAGTCGTACTTCAGGAAATAATGGCAACATACTACTGCATTCTTGCAGTTATTGGCGTTCCAGGTAAATGATTCTCCACAGACATTAATTTCAGAAATCGCTGTGAACTGTTTGGTGTTTGTACAGCTGTCTGACAAACTGGCAAAATATGTTTCCAGCTTTGATGCGGAGTTGTGTGATTTGTAGTGACAATTCAGGGTTAATATCTCCTAACTAATTAATGTGATGCCTTCTTCCAAACTGTAATCTTAAACAAAATCGCCTTGTTCTCTGCACGGAATATCTTCCAGTCTACTGTTAGCTTATATGAGTTAGGAGGTCATATTTATAAGACACTACTCTTGTGATAGGGCACTTCCGTATTCAGTGCACCGCTATAGAGGTCTGAGAAGTTGTATGTTTGTTTACTCCAGAATCTGCCACTGCACATTTCTGCTGATGCAACTTCTACTGTGATATTGTTAAACACTTGCAGAGTTCAGTTCCATCAACGATGAAGGGTGACTGCGCATGTCTCAGTGGGGAATCAGAAGGTGATGGTGTTTAGACAACATTATTGCCCGAGTTAGCCATGGGAGCCTTGAGATCATGTTGCAGATGTACAAAACTCTGGTGTGGCCCCATTTGGAGAATTACGTGCAAATTCTGGTCGCCGCATTATACGAAGGATGTGGAAGCATTGGAAAGGGTGCAGAGGAGATTTACCAGAATGTTGCCTGGTATGGAGGGAAGATCTTATGAGGGAAGGCTGAGGGACTTGAGGGTGTTTTCGTTAGAGAGAAGAAGGTTAATAGGTGACTTAATTGAGGCATACAAGATGATCAGAGGATTGGATAGAGTGGACAGAGAGAGCCTTCTTCCTCGGACGGTGATGTCTAGCACGACGGGACATAGCTTTAAATTGAGGGGAGATAGATATAAGACAGATGTCAGAGGTAGGTTCTTTACTCAGAGAGTAGTAAGGGCGTGGAATGCACTGCCCGCAACAGTAGTGGACTCGCCAACACTAAGGGCATTCAAATGGTCATTGGATAGGCATATGGACGATAAGGGAATAGTGTAGATGGGATTTAGAGTGGTTTCACAGGCCGGCGCAACATTGAGGGCCGAAGGACCTGTACTGCGCTGTAATGTTCTATGTTCTATGGTGGTGTCGGGGACGTAAAAATGAATTGCACTCAGAATAACGTTGATGCGTAGCTGATGCACCTACATCAGATTCTGTAGTTGACAAATATACTGAAGCCACCGTTTTCAAAATGGGGTGAACTGCAAAGTGCGCTGATACAGAAAACATGATTCCAAAATATTTATTTGACAGTTGTGTTGTTGCTGCGCCATCCAGGGGGTTGGAGCATGAACCGTCACTCACTTATCTTGACGCAAATATGGACACACTTTATTGAGGTGGACGGTAGCATTGTGGACAGCACAATTGCTTCACAGCTGGGTCCCAGGTTCGATTCCGGCTTGGGTCACTGTCTGTGCGGAGTCTGCACATCCTCTCTGTGTGTGCGTGGGTTTCCTCCGGGTGCTCCGGTTTCCTCCCACAGTCCAAAGATGTGCAGGTTAGGTGGATTGGCCATGATAAATTGCCCTTATGGTCCAAAATTGCCCTTAGTGTTGGGTGGGGTTACTGGGTTATGGGGATAGGGTAGAGGTGTTGACCTTGGGTAGGGTGCTCTTTCGAAGAGCCGGTGCAGACTCGATGGGCCGAATGGCCTCCTTCTGCACTTTAAATTCTATGATATTGCTCGGGGTTGAGCCACTTGCCGATAAAATAGACCATTCGCCTCCGTTTTGGACCAAGAATAAATTTAAGCCTGACATTAATGGGTTTATTTATTATTGCAAGGAACAGATCAAATATGTTTCCTGTTATTTTTGTCAAACTTACTGGAGATAATAAAAAGGTGGATAAAATGATGATAAATGGTTACTTTCAAGATAAAGCGCACACTCAGTAAGCTTTGCGCACGTGAAGTTAGAGATTGCTTGAGTGATGGTTGAAACTTGGTAAATTGGAGCTGTGTGGTAATTAAGGAGATAAGTGGTGAATTTTGTTTTCTTGTTTTTTAGTTAAACGTTTGGTGGTCTAGTTAGCTGGAGCTGCCCCTCCCCTAATTGCTGAATAGCAGATATCTGTCAAGCAACTGAAGCCTGATTACAGGCAAAGGTGTAAATGGCATTCGTCTGTTTGAACTTAACTAGTGTGACTCATCCCCGCTCAACTGGGCTCTATATAAGAGAGAGGCATAAAACGCACACTCAGGCAGCTTTGAGCACGTGAAGTTAGAGACAACCTGAGTGAGAGAGGATTGGAACTTGTTAATTTTGAGCAGTGTGGTAATTGCGGATAGCGATGAGGACTGTCTGAGGATACAGCAGGATTTAGATTGTCTGGAGACTTGGGCGGAGAGATGGCAGATGGGGTTTAATCCGGACAAATGTGAGGTAATGCATTTTGGAAGGGCTAATGCAGGTAGGGAATATACAGTGAATGGTAGAACCCTCAAGAGTATTGAAAGTCAAAGAGATCTAGGAGTACAGGTCCACAGGTCATTGAAAGGGGCAACACAGGTGGAGAAGGTAGTCAAGAAGGCATACGGCATGCTTGCCTTCATTGGCCGGGGCATTGAGTATAAGAATTGGCAAGTCATGTTGCAGCTGTATAGAACCTTAGTTAGGCCACACTTGGAGTATAGTGTTCAATTCTGGTCGCCACACTACCAGAAGGATGTGGAGGCTTTAGAGAGGGTGCAGAAGAGATTTACCAGAATGTTGCCTGGTATGGAGGGCATAAGCTATGAGGAGCGATTGAATAAACTCGGTTTTTTCTTACTGGAACGAAGGAGGTTGAGGGGCGACCTGATAGAGGTATACAAAATTACGAGGGGCATAGACAGAGTGGATAGTCAGAGGCTTTTCCCCAGGGTAGAGGGGTCAATTACTAGGGGGCATAGGTTTAAGGTGAGAGGGCAAGGTTTAGAGCAGATGTACGAGGCAAGTTTTTTACGCAGAGGGTAGTGGGTGCCTGGAACTCACTACCGGAGGAGGTAGTGGAAGCAGGGACGATAGGGACATTTAAGGGGCACCTTGACAAATATATGAATAGGATGGGAATAGAAGGATACGGACCCAGGAAGTGTAGAAGATTGTAGTTTAGTCGGGCAGTATGGTCGGCACGGGCTTGAAGGGCCGAAGGACCTGTTCCTGTGCTGTACATTTCTTTGTTTGTTCTAATTCGGTGCAGAGTGTGAGGAGGTACTTTTCCCTTCGTTTTATTTTCTTTCTTCTGGCTTCGGAACGGGTAATCTGCAGGGAGAGATCCAGAGACCACCCTGGGAAGGTAAGTTAGATGAAGACCTACCTCATTTCAGGAGCTGTGAACAAGAGAAGCAGAGTGATGCGTGAGTAAGGTACACGTTACCTCTTGATTCTCTGAAATGACAGCGAGTTCAGAATGAAAACAACTGAAAAGTAAGATGGCAGGAGGGCTGTGATTTGATCGGCTAATAGGGAGTTGTGCTAAATTTGAATATCCAATTAAATTACTGGTTAGAAATGGGTCGAGACTAAGGTAATAATGATATATAGATTTAAAAAGTTTAAATAAAAAATAATAAAAACCAAATTAAAAACTAATGAAATAAAATAGTCATAAAGGTTCGGGTGATGTGTTGTTCATGCATGATATGGGAGCTGGTGGACCCGATTGTGGTTCCCAGTGAGCATCTCTGTAGTAAGTGTTGGTTGCTTGAGGCACTCCGGCTCAGAGTTGGTTAGTTGAATTCTGAGCTTCCGACGCTGCGGCACATCAGGAAGGGGAAGACATACATGGACACTGTGCTCCAGGAGGCAGTCACACCCCATAGATTAAAAACCTTGAATTAGGCCAGTGCCGAGGGACAGGGGGTTGTGGTTGTGAGTGACACCGGGGGAGGGAACCAGAAGATAGGGTTGCAGGAGCCTCTGCCCCGAACTTGTCCAAGAGCTTCGAGATTATTGCTCCCTGTGTGGATGGGAAGGGGGACTGCAGGAAGAATGAGAAAACTGACCGTGGAACCATGGTGCAGGGAGCGGCCCTATAAGGGGAGCAAAAAGGAATGTAGGCGTAATTGGGGATAGTATAGTTAAGGATATTGACACTATTCTCTGTGACAAGGCTCGAGAATCCCGAAGGGTTTGTTGCCTGCCTGGTGCTCGGGTTTGGGACATCTGATCTGGGCTGCAGAGGAACTTGGAGTAGGAGGGTAAAGATCCAGTTGCCATGGTCCACGTAGGTACCAACTACATAGGTAGAACAGGAGCATAGGTTCTGCGAAGGGAGTTTGAACAGCTAGGAGCTAAATTAAAAAGCAGAACCAAAAAGCTAATAATCTCTGGATTACTACCTGAGCCAGGAACGAATTGTCACAGGAATAAGATTAAGGAGAGAAATGTGTGGCTCAAAGATTGGTCTGGGAGAAATAGGTTTGAATTCATGGGACATTGGTACCAGTCCTGGGGAAGAGCAGACCTGCTCCAATGGCGGTCTTCATCTGAGTCATGCTGGGAACAGAGTCCTGGCGAATCGAATAACTAGGGTTGTAGATAGGGCTTTAAATTAAATAGTGTGAGTGGGGGTGGGGGTTGGGCGGGGAGTTTTCAGTTGCATGGATAATTAGAAAATAAATGATAAAGTAAAAGGTAGATGTGCAGGTTAAGGTTGAAGACTTTCAACTAGTTAAAGGAGCCGAGGGCTCAGGAGAGGTTAGCAAAGTATCACAGAGAGTATAAAAGGTGGCAGGAATCAACCTCAGGTAGAGCAAAATAAGTGACAAGTATGAGAAAGTAGGTAGTCAATGCAGGACTGGGGGTGTTGTACCTAAATGCACGCAGTTTACGGAACAATGCAAATGAGCTTGTTGAGCACAATGAAATTGACTGGTACGATGTTGTGGGCATTACAGAGATGTGGCTGCAAGGGGATCCGGCCTGGGTTCTAAATACCCAAGAATACGTGTCCTCTCGAAAGGACAGGCAGAAGGGCAAAGGGGGCAGGGTTGCATTGTTAGTAAGGAATGCAGTTAAATTGATAGCAAGACGTGATATAGGATCAGAAGGCATAGCATCTCTGTGGTTAGAGTCGAGGAATCGCAAAGGTCAAAAAATCCTGATGGGAGTTATGCACAGGCCCCCCAGCAGTAGTCAAGATGTGGGGCAGAAAATAAATCCGGAGATGGAAAAGGCATGTAAAAAAGGCCATATTACACTAATCGTTGGGGACTACTGTATGCATATGGACTGGGAAAATAAGGTTGATATTGGATCCCAGGAAAAGGAATTTGTGTAATGTCTAAGAGATGTTGTTTTGCAGAAGCTTGCGACAAAGCCTACTAGGGAACAGGCAATTCTGGATTTAGTGATGTGCAGTGACGCAGACTTGATTAGGGAACTTAAGGTGAATGAACCCTTAGGGAGCAGTGACCACAATATGTTAGAATTTACCCTGCAACTTGTGAGGGAGAAGCTGGAATCATATGTAACGTCGTTACAATTAAATAAGGGTAACTTAAAGGCATGAGGGAGGAGCTGGCCAGAGTTGATTGGAAAGGGAGCCTAGCAGGGAAGACAGTGGAACAGCAATGGTAGGAGATTTTGGGGGGGTTATTCGGGAGGCACAACAGAAATTCATGCCAAGGAGGAGGAAACATTCTAAGGGGTGGGGGGTGCGGTGAAGCATCCATGGCTGACAAGGGAAGTCAAGGACAGTACAAAAGCAAAATAAAACACATACGAAGTGGCGCGGTTTAGTTGGAAGCCATAAGATTGGGAAGCCTTTACAAACGAGCAGAGGACAACGAAAAAAAGCAATAGTTTGGTGTGGGGTTGGGGGAGGGGGGGGGGGGGGGAGATGAAATATGAGTGGAAGCTAGCTAGTAATAGAAAATAAGATAGCAAGAGTCTTTTTCAATATATCAAAGGTAAGAGAGAGGCAAAAATGGGCATTGGACAACTGGAAATGAGGCTGGAGAAGTAATAATAGGAAACAAAGAGATGGCAGAGGAATGGAATAGGTGCTTTGCATCTGTCTTCACGGTGGAAGACACACTTGGGATGCAAGAGCTCCATTAAGCTGAAGGCCATCATTAAGCAAAAGGTTCTCGGGAAACTGAAAGGTGTGAAGATGGATAAATCACCTGGATCGGATGGACTACACCCAAGGGTTCTGAATAGAGATAGCTGAGGGGATTGTGGAGGCATTTGTGATGATCTTTCAAGAATTACTGGAGGAAGGGAGGGCCCCAGAGGACTGGAAAGTAACTAATGTAACACCTATGTTTAAGAAGGGAAGGAGGAAAAATAATGTAAATTATAGGCCGTTCGCCTGACTTCGGTCATTGGCAAGATTTTAGAGTCCATTATTAAAGATGATATCGCGGAGGTCTTGGAGGTGCATGATAAAATAGAACTGAGTTAGTACGGCTTCGTCAAGGGGAGGTCATGTCTGAGAAGTCTGTTAGAGTTTTTGGAGGCGATAACAAGGAAGTTGGACAAAGGAGAACCAGTGAATGTGGTATATTTAGACTTATAGAACGCCGTTGACAAGGTGCCGCATAGTAGACTGCTAAATAAATTAAGAGCCCATGGTGTTAAGAGTAAAATCCTGGCATGGATGCCTGACTGGTAGAAGGCAGAGAGTGGGGATAAAGATGTATTTTTCAGGGTGACAGCCGGTGACTAGTGGTGTGCCTCAGGGGTCGGTGCTGGGACCATAGCTTTTCGCAATATACATTAACTATTTGGAAGAAGGAATTGAAGGTACTGTTGCTAAGTTTGTAGATGATAAAATCATATGGAGAGGGACAGGTAGTATTGAGGAAGCAGGGGGGCTGCAGAAGGAATTGGACTGGGTAGGAGAGTGGGCAAAGCAGTGGCAGGTGTAATACAACGTGGAAAAGTGTGAGGTTATGCACTTTGGAAGGAGGAATGGAGGCATCGTCTATTTTCTAAATGGGGAAATGCTGAGGAAATCAGAAGCACAAAGGGACTTCGGAGTCCTTGTTCAAGATTGCACATTCAATTTTTTAGCATTCATGTCGAGAGGGCTAGAGTACAGGAGCAGGGATGTAGTTCTGAGGCTGTAAAAGGCTCTGGTCCGACCACCTTTGGAGTATTGTGAGCAGTATTGGCCCCATATCCAAGGAAGGGTGGGCAGGCCTTGAAATGGTCCAGAGCAGATCCATAAGAATGATAAAAGCAAATTGCTGCGGATGCTGGAATCTGAAACCATGGGAGAAAATGCTTGAAAATCTCAGCAGATCTGGCAGCATCTGCAGGGAGAGAAAATGGCTAACGTTTCGAGACTAGATAACCGTTTGTCAAAGCTTTGACAAAGGATCACCTGGACTCGAAACGTTCGCTCTTTTCTCTCCCTACAGATGCTGCCAGACGTGCTGAGCGTTTTCAGCATTTACACCCATGGCTTCACAAGAATGAGGGGCAGCACGGTAGCATGGTGGTTAGCACAAATGCTTCACAGCTCCAGGGTCCCAGGTTCGATTCCGGCTTGGGTCACTGTCTGTGCGGAGTCTGCACATCCTCCCCGTGTGTGCATGGGTTTCCTCCGGGTGCTCCGGTTTCCTCCCACAGTCCAAAGATGTGCGGGTTAGGTGGATTGGCCATGCTAAATTGCCCATAGTGTCCAAAATTGCCCTTAGTGTTGGGAGGGGTTACTGGGTTATGGGAATGGGTGGAGGTGTTGACCTTGGGTGGGGTGCTCTTTCCAAGAGCCGGTGCAGACTCGATGGGCCGAATGGCCTCCTTCTGCACTGTAAATTCTATGATAATGATCCCTAGAATGAAGAGCTTGTCATATGAGGAACAGCCGAGGACGCTGTGTCTGTACTCATTGGAATTTAGAAGAATGGGCGTGGGCGGAGCATCTTATTGAAACTTATAGGACACAGCGACACGTGAATAGGGTGGACGTGGACAGATGTTTCCACTGGTAAGAAAAACTAGAACCAGAGAGCACAATCTCAGACGAAAAGGACAATCGTTTAAAACTGAGATGAGGGGGAATTACTTCAGCCAGACGGTGGTGAATCTGTAGAACTCTGTCGCAAATGTCTGTGGAGGCTAAATCACTGAGTGTCTTCACGACAGAGATAGGTAGATTCTTGATTAATCAGGGGATCAGGAGTTATGAGGGAAAGTCAAGAGATTGGGGATGCGAAAAATATCAGCGCTGATTAAATAGTGGAGTAGACTCGATGGCCTGATTGGCCTAATTTTGCTCCTATGTCTTATGGTCTTATCTATATATTCATTTGTTACTGTTGTGAAGCACAATTCAGTCTCATACGCATATTGAATATCACATCCAATCATAGTGGTCCTTTAGAGTGCAGTTCTGATTTTAATTTCCTACTATTGTGTTTCACTATAAGTGATTGTGCTCACAAGAACCGAATATAACCATAACTCTGCTAGTTAAGTGCATGGAAATGGGATAATGACACTTTGTAATTGTGCAAACATAGGAGAACAATAGACCCAGTGTCGGTGTTCATTATACGTAAAGGTGGAGAAATGTCACACCATTGGATGACACATGGAAACATCCATTAACATCCCGAGTACCCCATTTCTCCCAATATCAACACCACTGCCCATCCTAGGCCTTCTAGCAGTCCCAATCCCTCATACCCCATTTGTCCCAGCCTCAGCCCTTGCTGCGTGTTCACCATACCCTCCGACCTTCCCGTCTCTGAGGCTGAGCGTGCTGTTCTCAGCAAAGGACTCAGCTTTGTACCCTTACGTCCCCACCACAATGAATTCCGGGCTCGACATGATGTTGAACTCTTCTTTCGTCGCCATCGTCTCCGTGCCCATTTATTGGGGCAAGAATCCTTCCCCCCCCCACCCCCCCCGTTCCACTGATCCTTTCATGTGTCTCCAATATTCTGCCTTGGTGACCTCCGCGCCGGGACATTTACCTGCCCTTGATCTTTTCATTAAGAACTGTCGACTGGACATTGGCTGTCTTAATATTTCTGCCCCCCTCACCCTTTCGAACCTCTCTCCTTACGAACTCACTGCCCTTCACTCTGTCTCAACCCCGACTTTGTCATCACACCTGCCGATAAAGAGGGTGTCGTCTGGCGCACTGACCTCTACCTCGCAGAGGCTGAACGCCAACTCTCAGATACTTCCTCGTACCTCCCCCTGGACCATGACCAGATCACTGAACATCAAGCCATTAACTCCAACACCGTTAGCGACCTGATTTCCTCCGGATGCCTTTTCCGTACGGCTTCCAACCTCATAGTCTCCCAACCCCGGACAGGCCCATTGTGTCAGCATGCTCCTGCCCCACCGAACTTATTACCTCTTATCTTGACTCCATCCTCACTCCTCTGGTCATTCCCTCCACGCCGACATCCGGGATTCCTCTGATGCACTGCATCATATTGGCAGCTTCAAGTTCACGGGCCCCAACCGCCTTCTATTCACCATGGATGTGTAGTCTCTCTACACCTCCATCCCACACCAGGATGGCCTGAGAGCCTGGAATTAATGGTGGTGTAAGCATTCTACAAAAGGAGTATAGTTTTGCGGAGTTTATTGGTGGACTCGAAGATTGAAGTTTTGTTACAGCAATGAAAGACAGAAAAACATAACGAGGGAGGGTTTAGAAAAGACTATAGTATTCTAAAGATAGAGAGATAGAGCTGAGGGAGAAAAAAAAGATCAATTCTACAAGTGCATAAACTGTAGGCAGCAACTATAGAAGTCGATTGTACTTTATATAGTGAAATTGATTAATAATAATGACGATGTAGAAATGGCCGAATCGTTAAAAAGTATTTTCTGTCTGTTTCATGAAAAATCCCAAACAAAATTGCAAACCTGAGAGGGTGGGTTGGAGTGGTGGGGTACTGGAGGTAAGGAGCAACTTAAAACTGTCACTGCAAATAAATAAAAAGCTTCCAGTAAAATTGATGGTCCGAAGGCTGGTAATTGCCCAGGACCGGATGGTCTGCATCATACATTCATAAAAGAATTGGATTGCGGATGCACTCATTGGAATATTTCGATCCTCTGCAGATTCCGGAAATGTTCCTGATAACGGGACCACCAGAAATAAAGCAATCTTTTCAAAAAGAGGAACATTATCTAACATGCTTCTTTGGACAAATAGTGGAATGGCAGAACATTAAAAAATTCATAGGGAAATCATAGAATTTACAGTGCAGAAGGAGGCCATTCGGCCCATTGAGTCTGCGCCGGCTCTTGGAACGAGCACCTACCCAAGGTCAACACCTCCACCCTATCCCCATAACCCAGTAACCCCACCCAACACTAAGGGCAATTTTGGACACTAAGGACAATTTGTCATGACCAATCCACCTAACCAGCACATCTTTGGACTGTGGGAGGAAACCGGAGCACCCGGAGGAAACCCACGCACACACGGGGAGGATGTGCAGACTCCACACAGACTGTGACCCAAGCCGGAATCGAACCCGGGACCCAGGAGCTGTGAAGCAATTGTGCTATCCACAATACTACTGTGCTGCCCACGGTATCAGGAAGATTCAAATTGTTTTTATGAAAGAGAAATTATTTGTAATTAGTTACTGAAATTATTTGAGACACAACAAGCAGAGAGAATAAAAGTCATCTAGTAGGTATACTGTATTTGGATTTCCAAACGAGTTTTGGAAAGCTGCCACGTTGAAGGTTACAGTTAAGTACAAGGTAAAGGCCCATGGTCTTGTGGTCATTACTTTACTGTGGATAAAAGGTTGACTAACCAATAAACAATCGCAATAATTAGAGCATTCTCATGTTTGCAATCTGTACCTCGTGAGCTTTTATTGTGATTAGTGCTGCAGTCTTACCAATTTACAATGTATATTAATAATTTAGACGAATCGAGCAGAGAACGTTGTCGAGAGGAAAGATGTTAGCTAGAGAGTGTGAAACGGAATGCTGATTGCTAATAGGAGTAGGATAAATTTGGCAACTGGAATGCAATGTGGGAAAAGGTGAGATTGTCTATTTACGCAGGAACAAAGAAACAAAACAAAATATAATTTAAATGGAGAGCGATGACAGAATGCTGAAGTACAGAAACGTCTGAGTGTTCTCCTACAGGAGACAGAATTGAATGCAACACTTTAGTGTGGCTTATCAGATTTCTCAGCTGAATTTTATAATTGATTGATTGATTTATTGTCACATGTACCGAAGTACGGGCATCATCTTACGACTAAAACATTTACGAACTGCCCTTAAGCAAACGAGAAATACAAAGAGAACTATAGCATTTTATTTATAAAACTTGCACAACAGTTAGTGCAAAGGAAGTTTCTTATCCCTCACGCCTTACAGATGAAGGAATAAATTAGTAGAAACAAACAACGCAAGGTGCATTTACAGTGAAACACGGCAACAGTTAAGGTGGTTGAATACTACACAAAAAAATATTTTTTTGTAAGACAACAGTTAGCATGAGTATCGGCTCCGTGTTTCATTGTGAACAGATGAATGTAAGGGTGCATTTGGCATTGACTTTCCTGGTTGAGTAGAGATAACAGGCTATATAAACCAATGGGTAATATTGGCAACAGAACTATAATTTACGTCGAAACAATTCTACTATCCAATATTTATTGGATAGTCTAACACGAGCAGCTGTCTGTCCATGCAGCATCAGTATTATTTAAGACAGCTTAGGGATACTTTAGCGAATGCTTTCTGCACATCCAAATGCTACACCCAATGGATGCGCCTTATCCATCTTCCTTATCGATGCACTGGAATTTTCCAAGTGTCCTATTACCATCTCTCTGATAATTTAAATCATTTTGACCAGAAGTGATGTTAAACTGTCTGTAGTTTCTCGTTTTCTCTCTTCGGCTCGTTAATGGTGCAAAGTTTGAGACTTGGAGTTTCAGCGGGAGCGGAGTGCAGAGGCTGCTGGTGGGTGAGTATTGGAGTTTAAAATAACTTGTCGTGCAGGAGCAGCTCTTGGAGTTTCAGTGGGAGCAGAGTACGCGGGCTGCTGGTGGGTGAGTATTTAAGTAAACACTTACCTGGTCCCGTTTCTGTTCCTCTTTGCTGTTGTATTTTTAAAAAAAAATTTTTTTTAAGGCAGGAACAGGAAGCTGGACCCGCGGACTTATGGGACGTCCCTCACCAATAAATTCTGGTGGAGAGGAAACCCGAGACACTACACGTGTAGTGTTTCCCACCCGCCCTCCTCCTCTAACCTAATTTAAAAAAACATTGGTGTGAGGTAAGTACCATATTGTATTATTATTATTATTATTTTATTTTTTAAAAAAAATTAGTTGTTAGCCAGATCTTGGTTGAAAGTTAGAGGGATGGCAGGGAAGGGACTGCAATGTTCCTCCTGTAGGATGTTTGACGTGAGGGATGCCGTTAGTGTCCCTGCTGATTTTACCTGCAGGAAGTGCTGCCATCTCCAGCTCCTCCAAGACCGAGTTAGGGAACTGGAGCTGGAGTTGGAAGAACTTCGGATCATTCGGGAGGCAGAGGGGGTCATAGATAGCAGCTTCAGGGAATTAGTTACACCAAAGATTGGAGATAGATGGGTAACTGTAAGAGGGACTGGGAAGAAACAGTCAATGCAGGGATCCTCTGTGGTCGTTCCCCTGAGAAACAAGTATACCGCTTTGGATACTTGTGGGGGGGACGACTTACCAGGGGTAAGCCATGGGGTACGGGCCTCTGGCACGGAGTCTGTCCCTGTTGCTCAGAAGGGACTTTAACTTTCCAAATATTGACTGGAAAAGATATAGTTCGAGTACATTAGATGGGTCGTTTTTTGTACAGTGTGTGCAGGAGGGTTTCCTGACACAATATGTTGACAGGCCAACAAGAGGCGAGGTCACGTTGGATTTGGTTTTGGGTAATGAACCAGGCCAGGTGTTGGATTTGGAGGTAGGAGAGCACTTTGGGGACAGTGACCACAATTCGGTGACGTTTACATTAGTGATGGAAAGGGATAAGTATACACCGCAGGGCAAGAGTTATAGCTGGGGGAAGGGTAATTATGATGCCATTAGACGTGACTTGGGGGGGGATAGGTTGGAGAAGAAGGCTGCAAGTGTTGGGCACACTGGATAAGTGGAGCTTGTTCAAGGATCAGCTACTGCGTGTTCTCGATAAGTACGTACCGGTCAGGCAGGGAGGAAGGCATAGAGCGAGGGAACCGTGGTTTACCAAAGAAGTGGAATCTCTTGTTAAGAGGAAGAAGGAGGCCTATGTGAAGATGAGGTGTGAAGTTTCAGTTGGGGCGATGGATAGTTACAAGGTAGCGAGGAAGGATCTAAAGAGAGAGCTAAGCCGAGCAAGGAGGGGACATGAGAAGTATTTGGCAGGTAGGATCAAGGAAAACCCAAAAGCTTTCTATAGGTATGTCAGGAATAAGCGAATGATTAGGGTAAGAGTAGGACCAGTCAAGGACAGGGATGGGAAGTTGTGTGTGGAGTCTGAAGAGATAGGCGAGATACTAAATGAATATGTTTCGTCAGTATTCACTCAGGAAAAAGATAATGTTGTGGAGGAGAATGCTGAGACCCAGGCTATTAGAATAGATGGCATGGAGGTACGTAGGGAAGAGGTGTTGGCAATTCTGGACAGGCTGAAAATAGATAAGTCCCCGGGGCCTGATGGGATTTATCCTAGGATTCTCTGGGAGGCCAGGGAAGAGATTGCTGGACCTTTGGCTTTGATTTTTGTGTCATCATTGGCTACAGGAATAGTGCCAGAGGACTGGAGGATAGCAAATGTGGTCCCTTTGTTCAAAAAGGGGAGCAGAGACAACCCCGGCAACTATAGACCGGTGAGCCTCACGTCTGTAGTGGGTAAAGTCTTGGAGGGGATTATAAGAGACAAGATTTATAATCATCTAGATAGGAATAATATGACCAGGGATAGTCAGCATGGCTTTGTGAAGGGTAGGCCATGCCTCACAAACCTTATTGAGTTCTTTGAGAAGGTGACTGAACAGGTAGACGAGGGTAGAGCAGTTGATGTGGTGTATATGGATTTCAGTAAAGCGTTTGATAAGATTCCCCACAGTAGGCTATTGCAGAAAATACGGAGGCTGGGGATTGAGGGTGATTTAGAGATGTGGATCAGAAATTGGCTAGCTGAAGGAAGACAGAGGGTGATGGTTGATGGGAAATGTTCAGAACGGAGTTCAGTTACAAGTGGCGTACCACAAGGATCTGTTCTGGGGCCGTTGCTGTTTGTCATTTTTATCAATGACCTAGAGGAAGGCGCAGAATGGTGGGTGAGTAAATTTGCAGGCGACACTAAAGTCGGTGGTGTTGTCGACAGTGTGGAAGGATGTAGCAGTTTACAGAGGGACATAGATAAGCTGCAGAGCTGGGCTGAGAGGTGGCAAATGGAGTTTAATGTAGAGAAGTGTGAGGTGATTCACTTTGGAAGGAATAATAGGAATGCAGAATATTTGGCGAATGGTAAAGTTCTTGGAAGTGTGGATGAGCAGAGGGATCTAGGTGTCCATGTACATAGATCCCTGAAAGTTGCCACCCAGGTTGATAGGGTTGTGAAGATGGCATAAGGAGTGTTGGCCTTTATTGGTAGAGGGATTGAGTTCCGGAGTCATGAGGTCATGTTGCAGCTGTACAAAACTCTGGTACGGCCACATTTGGAGTATTGCGTACAGTTCTGGTCACCGCATTATAGGAAGGACGTGGAGGCTTTGGAGCGGGTGCAGAGGAGATTTACCAGGATGTTGCCTGGTATGGAGGGAAAGTCTTATGAGGAAAGGCTGATGGACTTGAGGTTGTTTTCGTTGGAGAGAAGAAGGTTAAGAGGAGACTTAATAGAGGCATACAAAATGATCAGGGGGTTAGATAGGGTGGACAGTGAGAGCTTTCTCCCGCGGATGGAAATGGCTGGCACGAGGGGACATACCTTTAAACTGAGGGGTAATAGATATAGGACTGAGGTCAGAGGTAGGTTCTTTACACAAAGAGTGGTGAGGCCGTGGAATGCCCTACCTGCAACAGTAGTGAACTCGCCAACATTGAGGGCATTTAAAAGTTTATTGGATAAGCATATGGATGATAATGGCATAGTGTAGGTTAGATGGCTTTTGTTTCGGTGCAACATCGTGGGCCGAAGGGCCTTTACTGTGCTGTATCGTTCTATGTTTTATGTATGTCTAATCCTTAAGATCTCTTGGAGAATTTATTCGATAACTGCAGCCACTACTTTCTTAAGCCCTAGAATTTAGACCGAGAGGTTCGAAAGATTTGTTCGCACTTTCTCCCAGGAATGTCTACAGCAGCATATCCTTGCTGATACTGATGTCTACAAGTTATATCCACTGGATGTTTGGTTTGACGTTAGTTTTGGGATGTTCGTGAGCGATTTCTTCATTCCCTGTTGCAATTTCAACCTTATCTGTGTCTAATTGGTCAATGATTACACTCACAATTGTTTTTCTATATACCGATCTTAGAGAACGTTTTACAGATTGTTTTATACCACTAGATTGTGTAGCATTATTTTCTCTTTGCTCTGTCCTTTCCAATTGTCGGTCCGCTTTTGATGAAACCTAAAATATTTCCATTCCCGAGGTTTATTATTTGGTTTGGCGAAATCAGTTGATCTTGTTCTCTTCTTGTTAATTGCGATTGACTATGATACCATTAATTTTTTGGGGCTGTTTGGCATTGACTTAATGTATATCTAGTTAACTTGTTCTATGAATTTCTTGTCTAAAATCATATATTTTGAAATGTTATTTCAATATCTATAGATAATAGTTCACAGCACAACGCTACGTTGTTTGCTATTATGAAATTTGCCATGCTAGGTACAAAGCTAAATTAATATTTTTCGATGTAGAATTAAATTTTCCGCTGTATTATTTCACTGTTCTTCAGAAACCAATGTGTTGTAAGACCTCTCTGTTCATTAGCAGATCTAAACTAAATTGTTGCCTTGTTGATTTGCTGGCATACTGATCTATAAATCTATCTTGTATTTTTCATTATGATCTGGATGAATAAGGAACATTTCGTCTGGGATTTCATTCTGTTAAGGAGTTATATTGCCAGTAATATCGTGGACTGACCTGCTCAAATTTGCTGTTGCCGTTCTGAATGCATTGAAATGGAAACCTCCCCTTTGTCTGTTTAGTGACTGTAACTAATGGCAAACATTGTGCAAGCTGCCTTTCCCAGTTGGGAACCGATTGTTCTATAAAGGGGGCACTGAGGGATCGCAGACACATTCTACTGTGAATTGCAAATCAGACCAGTCGGCAAAGGTTCTTCGAAATAATGGAACGGCCAATAATTCTACAGATAAAGGATATTTTCTATCCTGTGCTGGTAGCCATTGGTACTCCCGGTAAGTCAGATTATCCTTCTGCATAATAGCCGATGAATATTTCAGTAACTATGATGGTATGATGCCCGAGATGGCAATGACCGGAGTGGGAAACATGTCTGAAAGGATGGTCAGTGGACAGGCAACGGCAGGCATTCAATTTCTATTTGTCGCAAGAATTGAAAGGGTACTGTGGCAAAACTAGGACTTACAAGAGACGTTAGAGATTATTTTAGTATTAAAGAAGAGGCATACAGATTAATTGGAAAAAAACAAGAGGCCTGACGTTTCGGTACAGTTTTAAATTCAGCAAAGGCAGACCAAGGGATTGATTAAGAAGGGAAAAAGACAATTTGAAAGTAACTCAGCGGGGAACATAAAAACTTACTCTAAAAGTTTATATTGGTTTGTAAAGAGAAAAAAAGTAACAATAACGAGTGCATGCCCCTTACAGTCTGAAACGGGAGAATTTATAACAAGGAACAAAGAAATGGCTGATGAACTAAATTCGTACTTTGCTTGTGTCTTCACAAAGGAAGACATGAATAATGTTCTGAATGTTCTGAGGAGCACAAGTTTTAGTGAGGAGCGGAAGAAAATTAATGTTAGTAAAGAAATGGTATTGGGAAAATTAATGGGATTGAAGGTGGATTCATCTCCAGGGCCTGATAATCTGCATCCGGAGTATTCAAGGAAATGTCCCTAGAAATAATGATTGGAGGTCATTTTCCAAAATTCGACGGACTCTGCAATGGTTCTTACAGATTGGAGGGTAGCGAATGTATCCCCACTATTCAAAAAGGGAGGTAGAAATAAAACAGGAAACTATTGTCCAGTGAGCCTAACGCCGGTAGTAGGAACGTTTCTGGAGTCCATTTTCAAGGGTGTCACAGCATAGGATTTGGAAAGCAGTGGTATAATCGAACAAAGTCAGCATGGATTTTTGAAAGGAAACTCATGCTTGACAAATCTGCTGGGATTCTTTGAAGATGTAACTAATAGAGTTGACCAATGGGAACCGATGGGTATGGTTTATTTAGACTTTCAGAGGCCTTTCGACAAGGTCTCACATAGCAGATTAAATATGTAAAGTTAAAGTGCAAGGGATTACGTGTAGTGTCTTGAGATGGATAAAAGGCTGGTTCGCAGAACGGAAACAAAATTTGGAATCAAAAGGTCTTTTTCTGACTTGTCGGCAGTGACAAGTGGGTAACCGCAGGGATCTGTGAAAGGACCCAAATGTTAACATTATATTTTAATGATTTGGATGAGGGAGCTAACTGCATTATCACCAAAGTTGCAGATGATACGAAGTTGGGTGTGAGGGTGAGCTGTGAGGAGGATGCAGAGATTCCTGAGCAGGATTTTGACAGGCTGAGTGAGTGGGGATAATGCATGGCAGATGTAGTATAATGTGGCTAAAGTTTATCCACTTCAGTAATAAACATAGGAGGGCAGGTAATCATCTAAATGGATGTAAATTCAGAGAGGCTGATTCTCAGAGTGACCTTAGTGTCCTCGTGCATCGGTCACTGAAAGTAAGCGTTCTGGTACAGCAGGCAATAAATACGACACATGGTATGTTTGCCGTCATGGCGGGCGGATTTGAGTACAGGCATAGGGATGTTTTACTCGAATTGTATATCGGATTGGTCAGGACGCACCACGAGTATTGAGTGCTGTTTTGGTGTCCTTATCTGAGGAAGGGTGCTCTTGCTATGGGGAGGCTGCAGTGAAAGTTTACGAGGCTTATTATTGGGATAGCGACTGTCATATGAAGAGAGACTAAATCGGTCAGAATTATATCCATTGGAGTTTAGAAGAGAGTGAGTCGATCTCATAGAAGCTCACAAAATTCTAACAGCATTATACAGGATAGATTCAGAAAGAATGTTCCCGGTGGCGCAGGAGTCTAGAATGAGGCGTCATAGTTGGAGGATAAGCGCTAAACCTTTTAGGACTGAGATAAGGAGACATTTCTTCACTCAGAGATTGGTGAATCCGTGGAATTCGCTATCACGTTAAGTAGTTGAAATGCAAACGTTGTGTAATTTCAAGAAGGAGTTAGATATATCTCCTGCTATATGGAACAAGGTCTATGGGGGAAGCCGGGTTCACGGTGTTGAATTTGATGATCAGCCACGATCATAATGGATGGTAGAGAAGGCTTGACGGGCCGAATGGCTTCCTTCTGCTGATACTTTCTACGTTTCAAATGATTATGTAGCAGAACAAGAATCTCCTCCTCGCAGATCCATTTTCTAGTGCATTGACATAGTGACTATGAGAGCGAAGAACGCACAGAGCGGCGGGGGTGGGGGGGGGGGGGGGGGCTCTGTTGGTCGGTGGAATGAGGATCAATGCACAATTTTCTATTGAAAATAAGAGATGGCGAGACTGATTCTCCGACAGTCAAAGAGATTGATAGATCACAAAATAACGTGTTTTTATTTATTATTTCAGGGCACGTGTGTGGTGTTAGCATTGGCAGCATTTGCTGTCCATTCTTAGTTGGACGTGAATTGGTGATGGTGAATTTCCTATAATCCCATGGTATTCATACCTGACTACAGTAATTTGATAATTTTTCTGACTGCAAAAGAATAGCACAATCATGAGAAAATTTGGCATTTTAAAGCAATAATATTTGAAACATACGTATGGAAAATATTTTTAGGATTCCACCAGCTCCCACTCAGTTCCAGAGCAATTCTCTCCCGCCCATTATACATGGAATCAACATGTCTTTTGAATTGTGTTATTTCTTCTCTCAGTTGAAGGATTTATTTGAATTGACACATTTCCAATTATTGTGCTTAAATCTTGTTGACTGTTATTTCCATCTAATACCGCGAAACTGGTCTCCAAATAAATCGCAGGAACTAAATGTGAATTTTCATCACTTGCGCCACTGGGCTTGAGTAATAACGCAGAAAATCAGGTTGGTGAATCACAATGTACACGTTCAATTAAATTATTTTGTTTTAGCGCTTCGCATACAAAATTAGGCATTGAAATCTATGTGATATAATTCCTTTGAAACTATCGAAAATAAATACGTTATAGAATCATCTAAGATTTTCCTTCATAGTTTTTTGTAGCTGCACTCTCCTGTTAGGTGCTTACATTGTATTATTCTTTCTTCAAACTCATTTTCCCATGAGACACAATTCTTTGTTTCCGGGATCGTGTTCCATCTAAATTGCTGACCAACAACTTCACAAGTTTCTTCCGTGCTGGCTAGCGTTGAGAGTAAATAGATTTCTTCCGATTAGAGCATTTAGCTCCAGGGTCAGCTTGCTCCTAAAAAAATCTCCCTCAGCCCTTGCAAACTACTGCCTCACCTCCAACCTCACTTTCCTTTCAAACGCCCTTGGAGGCATTGCCGCGTCCCGAATCTGTGTCCATATCTTTATCCTTCTAATAATGTTCAACTCTAGCTGCAATAGGAAAATGGATTTGATCAAAGAAACAAATCGCACTCCGTACGACTCTTTGAATCTATGGTTCCCTTCGCTGTCTATCTGCAGTCTTTAAAAAAGTGGACCAAGTTATCGTCCTCGAACATTCCACAATGTGGTATCGCTGCCCGAGACAGTATTCTCCTCGCTCCAAACGACGTTAATGGACATTACGGTAAAATCATGTTCAAATATCTTGCCAGCGATTTTTTGAGGAGGCAGCAGGCACGGTTTTGTGGTTAACGCTGTTTAAGTTGTGCACGTGGACATGCAAAACGCGTTTGCGACAAGGCCACACATTAAACTTGTGAGTAAGGTTGTAGCTCATGGAATAAAAGGGACAGTAGCAACGTGGATACATAATTTGAAGAGCGAAAGGAAAAATAAAGTGATTAATGGGTTTTTGCTGGACGTTATTAATGGGCGCACTGAGTAAAAGAGCAATGAGATTATGTTGAATTTTTGTAAGTCAAAACTTCCGCCTCAGCCGGATTTTGTCCAGTTCTCAGTACAGCATTTCAGAAAGGATGTGGAGGCATTGGAAATGGAACAGAACAGATTCACGAGAATGTTTCCAGGAAGGAGCAACTTCAGTTATTAAGGCAGACTGAAGAAGTTAGAAATGTTTTGCTGCGAGAAAGTGCTGGTGGGAGAGGGATGGGGTGTGTGCTGGTGGATTTGCTTGACATTCAACAACATATGGAATCTGGACAGTAGACTGGGAGAATCTGCTCTGACTTGTGGAAGAATTGTGACTCAGAGGGTATCGATTTGAAGTAATTCGTAAAGGAAGAAAAAGTGATATTCGGAGAAACTTTGTTTATATTCAGAGTGTGATTAGGGGTCGAAGTGCGCTATCTGGCGTTGTGGTGGAGGCAAGTTCAAATCAAGTATTCAAAGTAGAATTAGACTGTTATATGAAACGTATTGTCATGGAAATCATAATAAAGACAAATTCCTCGTGGTTCGATTTAAGGAAATTTATTTACACAAATATATTTGCGGAGAGAGAGTGTTCCAACTGCAAAATGATCAGGGGGTTAGATAGGGTGGACAGTGAGAGCCTTCTCCCGCGGATGGAAATGGCTAGCACGAGGGGACATAGCCTTAAACTGAGGGGTAATAGATATAGGACAGAGGTCAGAGGTAGGTTCTTTACGCAAAGAGTGGTGAGGCCGTGGAATACCCTGCCTGCAACAGTAGTGAACTCGCCAACATTGAGGGCATTTAAACGTTTATTGGATAAGCATATGGATGATAGTGGCATAGTGTAGGTTAGATGGCTTTTGTTTTTTGACTTCCCATGTCGGTGCAACATCGTGGGCCGAAGGGCCTGTACTGCGCTGTATCGTTCTATGTTCTATGTTCTAAAAGCCGGTGCACTGCACGCTGAGATTCGATTGAAGAATGCATATTTAATAGTCTGAAAAAACAGTTTGAAGTTAACAGGCATTTTTATATTAACTAGACATTGGAAAGTACGTAAGACGTATGTTCTTGCCCTTGGCTAAAAACAACTCGAGTACCCATTTTGTTATCTTTCGGAGGACAATGTGTTTTCAAAATAAGGCCGAGACCAGAATATTAAGCAGTAATTTGTTTATGTTACCTGACCGACTTATTTCAGTTCAAAAACAGTGTTGAACTATAGTCAAGCATTTGCCAGCATGCTTCTAAGTTGGTTTATGTTAATTTTCCTTCCACAATTCCCTCCTTGTTGATCTTTTGAGCAACACCTTTTAGTAAATTATCGTGTCCTCCGTAGAGAAGGATGGTTTATAATGTAAGAGGAATGGGCCTATGACAGTTCCCTGCGTGTTATGAGCCTGGTAGCAAGGAGGAAAGGTGGCTAGGGCTGTTCTCCCGTGTTAGTACAATAAAAATATCTTGCGCATCCCAATAACCATACGACAATCACCATTACAATGGCGATTACAATCCAGAACACAATCCTCTCTCCAGTCGATCCTAACCACCCAAAGGCAAATTCCTCAATTTCATGTAATCTTGGCACCTCACTACGAATGTGATCCACCAGATGAACGTGCAACAGTCACTTGCAATCAGGGCACAAGTGCCTCCCTTTTCAGTTAACAAGAAATTAAGAGCCGTTCTATTCTGCAGGGCAACCGCTCTTATAGCAACCATCTCAGTTTCTATCTGGTTAACAGGTTCTGCAGTGTCATTAGCTACCTGCTGAAGGATGTCTCGTAGTTCGCGTAGTTCCTATGCATTAGTGGCTATTCCTAATGGTGGTATCATTATTCCCAGCATTTGTTCCCATGTCATAATACTTTGTGTCATCCTGTGATGGGGATGGTCCTGCACTGGCTGAATGTAATGCACTTAAGTGACTACATAATCCCGAATAGCAGGAGCCTTCCCAATTTTCTGGTATGGCCAGAGATAAAATACATGCCGTTACATGCGGTCAGGTTTCCTTTACTGTCAGTCATCATTAGTCTAATCAGATCCCCTCCCCAGGGGCCTCCACTAGTACGATTTTCAACTGCTGACCAGTCAAAAATGAATAGCTCTTTAACTGTAAGGCGGAGCATAGGGGGATGCCAATTCAAGGTCTGGTCGCACTGACTCGTGCCGACTGAGTGGGTCCCCTATGTCTTATGATTCTTAAAGCATATACTTCCTTTTGGGACCCCAGCATAATTGGGAAGGATCAACCAGGGTGGTTAACGTGTTACATTAAACCTAGACCCCCACCATTCATCAAACCTATACAAATCGTATCCAGCTAATCTCCAATCTAACATGTTCTGTGTATCTTCACCACATCCCGTACTATCTTTTCTCACAGCTCATTCAGCTATCTCTTTACTGGTGAATGGGATAGGTCGCACAGAGAGGCCCTCCCCCAAGCATCTGGGAATTTGAGTACAAACCCAACAATTGAATTTATTTACCCTCTCTGCGTATGAGCGAGACATGTATATTAAGGTGTTAGTATGCAGTTTACCCTCTACATGATTTTGCATTAATATGATAATTTTAAAAAATCAACGACGTCATTCTCTCCAGGTCAGCTTTTCGCTAGTACTCTCTAAGTTCCGCATGATGTAGTTTGCACGAGTTGCGTGAATACAATCTGGCTTTTATTTTACTTTAACGGCTGATGGGGTTGTTAGCAGCACTTGGCAGGGTCCATTCCACCTAGGAAAAAATAATCTTTGTTTAGTGCTTTCACATATACTTGATCTCCAGTTTTAAAGGGTGTGTATTTCCCTCTTTTTGATGAACCTGAGCCTGTCGCACCATTTCATGTTTTTTTCAATTTAATTTTTTATTTTCAACGGTTTCACACATGGCCTGGGCATATGTTACAAAGAACAAAGAAAAGTACAGCACAGGAACAGGCTCTTCGTCCCTCCAAGCCCGTGCCAACCATGCTGCCCGACTAAACTACAATCTTCTACAATTCCTGGGTCTTTATCCCTCTATTCCCATCCTATTCATGTATTTATGCCCCTTAAATGTCACTATCGTCCCTGCTTCCACCACCTCCTCCGGTAGTGAGTTTCAGGCACCCACTACCCCCTGTGTAAAAAAACTTGCCTCGTACGTCTACTCTAAACCTTGCCCCTCGCACCTTAAACCTATGTCCCCTAGTAATTGACCCCTCTACCCTGGGGAAAAGCCTCTGACTATCCACTCTGTCTATGCCCCTCATAATTTTGGTGACTGATTTTAGTGATGCCTCATCTGCCCGTTTTAAGGCTACTGCCACTGGAGTCATTGGGGGTTTAGTTCCAGTTGTCATGGGATGTTCCATTAATATATCATACGGGGTTAAACCATTATTACGATTTCTCTGATTTCTCAGGGCATACCTTACTATGGGTATGGCATCTGGCCATAGCGGCCCGTTTTGTTGACACACTTTTGTAACTGCAGTTTTAATTATTCCATCCGCCCTTTCCACCATTCCTGAGGATTGTGCCTGATATGGCATATGCAATTTCCAATCAAATCCCAAGCCTTCTGTTCGGGCTTTGGTCAATTTGCTAGTGAAATGAATTCCCCTGTCACTGTTAATACCATTGGTATCCCAAACTTAGGTATTATTTCCTTTAACAGAATATTTATCTATTCTGCATGAGACTTCATCGTCTGCAGTGGTATGCGCTTCACACTTTAAAACGGCTATCTTGCTGGGCAGCTGAAAAGCATCTACTCAATTTAAAACCAATTGAACGTGTTTAATTGGTTGGCCGGAGGAAGTTGTGAATCCCCTGTTTTTCCATAATTGGCCAAAATCATGTACTACCCCAAAAGCGGATCAGGAATCATATATATATTGACTGTTTTATTTTTAGCTAGAATACATGCTTTAGTAAGGGCAAACTATTCTGCCGCTTGAGCAGACGTTCCCGAAGGCAGAGCAAAAGCTTCCACTATCTTGAATGGAGTTACTATTGCACAGTCGGCCAGGGGGGTCGTATCATTTGGTCGATTTGCTGACCCATTGGTGAAAAAGATGATGTCTGGATTCTCCAGTGGGTGACTCAATAAATCAGGTCGAGGTGGCTTCAACCAATTGTAAATAGTCATTCAAACAACCGCGCAACCTCAAACAAACCATTGTTTGCAGAAAACTACCTAGTCTTCAGAACAGCACACACAAACCTGCCATGGCAATCTCCGCAAGACGTGCCAGATCATCGACATGGATACCACCATTACACGTAAGAAAAGCACCCAACAGGTACGCGGTACATACTCGTGCCATTCGGCCAACGTTGTCTCCCTCATACGCTGCAGGAAAGGATGTCCCGAAGCGTGGTACGTTGGCGAGACCATGCAGACACTGCGACAACGAATGAACAGACATCGTGCAACAATGACCAGGCAGGAATGTTCCCTTCCAGTCAGGGAACACTTCAGCAGTCAAGAACATTCAGCCTTTGATCTCCGGGTAAGCGTTCTCCAAGGCAGCCTTCAGCACGCGCGATAACGCAGAATCGCCGAGCAGAAACTTATAGGCAAGCTCCGCACACATGATTGCGGCCTCAACAGGGACCTGGGATTTATGTCGCATTACATTCATCCCCCAACATCTGAACTGGGCTTGCGAAATCCTACCAACTGCCCTGGCTTGGGACAATTCACATCTCTTTAACCTGGGGTTACCCCTATCTCTGGATCTGTAAAGACTTAATGACCTGAAAATGCTCGCATTCTAAGCATTGTCTTGCGTCTTTGAATTTGTCTTTATATATGTTTCTGGAACATACCTCTTCATTCACCTGAGGAAGGAGCAATGCTCCGAAAGCTAGTGTTTGAAACAAACCTGTTGGACTTTAGCCTGGTAAGACTTCTTACTGTGCTCACCCCAGTCCAACACCGGCATCTCCACATCGTAAATAGTCATGATCATACATATGTTCTGCTTCCGAGGGCACAGGTAAGAGTGTAGCAGAGTTGACAGCTGGCGCTCGCTTGCAGGTAAAGTTGGTTTTAGAGAGGATTACTTAGTGCCCAGTGTGTCGAGCAGCAGTAAAATGCTACGTTGCGGATGAATTAAGCGGCAGAAAAACTGATTTTTTACTACTCTGGCCGCTGTGGCTGCTACTGATCTTAAGCAATTTGGCATACTCTTTACCACAGCACATAGAGCTACCGAGTAATAGGCAAGGGGTATTTTTCCTCCTCAATGCTCTTGCGCCAGGACCCCTGTTGCAAATCCCCCTGCTTCATTCACATAAACAGTAAAGGGCTTGCTGAAGTTAGGAAGTCCCAAGGCAGGGGCGCGAATCATGGCTTGTTTCAAATTACAAAATGCTTGCTCCCTCTCTGGGATCCAGGTAACAACTGAAGGGGCATCCTGTTGGTTAGCCTTGCCCAATACTGCGTCCATCTCCCGATAGTCCGGTATCCACTGCCTGCCATAGCCCACCATGCCGAAGAAGGTAAGGGTTTCCTTTTTCCTGCGTGGAGTTGGAACCCTTGCTACAGTCTGTACGTTTTCAGACCCAAGCCACCACTGTCCTTGCTGCAGCTGAAATCCCAAATACTGAACTGTTTCCTGACAGAATTGCAGTTTGTCCATTGAGACCCTATGCCCTCTTTCTGCCAGATGTGATAATAACAAAAGGGTATTCTGTTGACAAACTAGCCCTCCCTCATAGAACATAGAACATAGAACATTACATAGAACATAGAACATTACAGCGCAGTACAGGCCTTTCGACCCTCGATGTTGCGCCGACCTGTGAAACCACTCTAAAGCCCATCTACACTATTCCCTTATCGTCCATATGTCTATCCAATGGCCATTTGAATGCCCTTAGTGTTGGCGAGTCCACTACTGTCGCAGACAGGGCATGCCACGCCCTTACTTCTCTCTGAGTAAAGAACCTACCTCTGACATCTGTCTTATATCTATCTCCCCTGAATTTCAAGCTATGTCCCCTCGTACGAGACATCACCATCCGAGGAAAAAGGCTCCCACTGTCCACCCTATCCAATCCTCTGATCATCTTGTATGCCTCAATTAAGTCACCCCTGAACCTTCTCTCTACCGAAAAAAGCCTCAAGTCCCTCAGCCTTTCCTCATGAGATCTTCCCTCCATACCAGGCAACATTCTGGTAAATCTCCTCTGCACCCTTTCCAATGCTTCTACATCCTTCCTTTAATGCGGCGACCAGAATTGCACACAATACTCCAAATGCGGCCGCACTAGAGATTTGTACAGCTGCAACATGACCTCATGGCTCCGAAACTCAATCCCTCGACCAATAATAGGCGAACACACCATACGCTTTCTTAACAACCCTCTCAACCTGAGTGGCAACTTTCAGGGATCTATGTACATGGACACCGAAATCTCTCTGCTCATCCACACTGCCAAGAATCTTACCATTAGCCCAGTACTCAGTCTTCCTGTTATTCCTTCCAAAAAGAATCACCTCACACTTTTCTGCATTAAACTCCATTTGCCACCTCTCAGCCCAGCGCTACAGCTTATCTATGTCCCGCTGTAACTTGTAACACCCTTCCTCACTGTCCACAACGCTACCGACTTTAGTGTCATCTGCACATTTACTCACCCATCCTTCTACGCCCTCCTCCAGGTCAATTATAAAAATGACAAACAGCAGCGGCCCCAAAACAGATCCTTGTGGCACACCACTAGTAACTGGACTCCAGTCTGAACACTTCCCATCAACCACCACCCTTTGTCTTCTTCCAGCTAGCCGATTTCTGATCCAAACAGCTAAATCTCCCTTTCACAAAACCGTAGTGACTATCTCTAATCAAATTATTCCTTTCCAGATGATTATACACCCTATCTCTTATAAACCTTTCCAAGATTTTGCCTACAACAGAAGTAAGGCTCACTGGTCTATAGTTATCGGGGTTGTCTCTACTCCCCTTCTTGAACAAGGGGACAACATTTGCTATCCTCCAGTCTTCTGGCACTATTCCTGTTGACAAAGATGACTTAAAGATCAAAGCCAAAGGCTCACCAATCTCCTCCCTAGCTTCCCAGAGAATCCTAGGATAAATCCCATCCAGCCCAGGGGACTTGTCTATTTTCACCCTTTCCAGAATTGTTAACACCTCCTCCTTATGAACCTCAAGCCCTTCTAGTCTAGTAGCCAGAATCTCAGTATTCTCCTCGACAACATTGTCTTATTCCTGTGTGAATACTGACGAAAAATATTCATTTCGCACCTGTCCTATCTCCTCGGACTCCAAGCACAACTTCCCACTACTGTCCTTGACTGGTCCTACTCTTACCCTAGTCATTCTTTTATTCCTGACATATCTATAGAAAGCTTTAGGGTTATCCTTGATCCTACCTGCCAAAGCCTTCTCATGTCCCCTCCTGGCTCATCTGAGCTCTCTCTTTAGGTCCTTCCTGGCTTACTTGTAACACTCGAGCGCCCTAACTGAACCTTCATATATCATCTTTACATAAGCCTCCTTCTTCCTCTTGACAAGTGTTTCGACTGCCTTAGTAAACCACGGTTCCCTTGCTCGACCACTTCCTCCCTGCCTGAAAGGTACATACTTATCAAGGACACGCAGTAGCCGTTACTTGAACAAGCTCCACATTTCCATTGTGCCCATCTCCTGCAGTTTTCCTCTCCATCCGATGCATCTTAAGTCTTGCCTCATCGCATCATAATTGCCTTTCCCCTAGATATAACTCTTGCCCTGCGGTATATACCTATCCCTTTCCATCACTAATGTAAACGTAATGGAATTGTGGTCACTATCACCAAAGTGCGCACCTACCTCCAAATCTAACACCTGTCCTGGTTCATTACCCAGTACCAAATCCAGTACGGCCTCTCCTCTCGTTGGCCTATCTACATACTGTGTCAGGAAACCCTCCTGCACACATTGAACAAAAACGGACCCATCTAAAGTACTCGAACTTTTGCGTTTCCAGTCAATATTTGGGAAGTTAAAGTCCCCCTTGACAACTACCCTGTTGCTTTCGCTCCTATCCAGAATCATATTTGCAATCCTATCCTCTACATGTCTGGAACTTTTCGGAGGCCTATAGAAAACCCCTAACAGGGTGACCTCTCCTTTCCTGTTTCTAACCTCAGCCCATACTACCTCAGCAGACGAGTCCTCATCAAACGTCCTTTCTGCCAGCCTAATACTGTCTTTGACTAACAATGCCACCCGTCCCCCTCTTTTACCACCTTCCCTGAGCTTACTGAAATATCTAAACCCCGGCACCTGCAATAACCATTCCTTTGCCTGCTCTATCCATGTCTCCTAAATGGCCACAACATCGAAGTCCCAGGTACCAACCCATGTTGCAAGTTCACCCACCTTATTCCGGATGCTCCTGGTATTGAAGAAGACACACTTCAAACCATCTTCCTGCCTGCCGGTACACTCCTGCAACTTTGAAACCTTACTCATGACCTCACAACTCTCAACCTCCTGTACACTGGAGCGACAATTCAGGTTCCCAAGCCCCTGCTCAACTAGTTTAAACCCTCCCGAAGAGCATTAGCAACCCCCCCCCCCCCCCCCGCAGGATATTGGTACCCCTCTGGTCTAGGTATAGACCATCCCGCTTGTAGAGGTCCCACCGACCCCAGAATGAGGCCCAATTATCCAGAAATCTGAAACCCTCCTTCCTGCACCATCCCTGTAGCCACGTGTTCAACTCCTCTCTTTCCCTATCCCTCGTCTCGCTACCACGTGACAGGGGTAACAACCCAGAGATAATAACTCTGTTTGTCCTAGATCTAAGTTCCCACCCTAGCTCCCTGAATTCCTGACTTACATCCCTATCCCTTTTCCTACCTATATCGTTGGTACCTATGTGGACCACGACTTGGGGCTGCTCCCCCTCCCCCTTAAGGATCCCGAAAACACGATCCGAGACATCGCGCACCCTGGCACCTGGGAGGCAACAGACCAACCGCAAGTATCTCTCGTTCCCACAGAATCTCCTATCTATCCCCCTAACTATGGAGTCTCCAATGACTAATGCTCTACTCCTCTCCCCCCTTCCCTTCTGAGCAATAGGGACAGACTCTGTGCCAGAGACCTGCACCCCATGGCTTACCCCTGGTAAGTTGTCGCACACCCACCCCCCCCCCCCAACAGTATCCAAAGCGGTATACTTGTTACTAAGGGGAACGACCACATGGGATCCCTGTACTGACTGCTTCCTCCCAGCCCCTCTCACCGTCACCCATCTATCTTTAATCTTCGGAGTAACTACATCCCTGAAGCTTGTATCTATGACCACCTCTGCCTCCCGAATGATCCGAAGTTCATCCAGCTCCAGCTCCAGTTCCCTAGTGCAGTTTCTGAGGAGCTGGAGATGGGTGCACTTCCCACAGATGAAATCAGCAGGGGCACTGTCGGCGTCCCTCACGTCAAAAATTCTGCAGGAGGAACATTGCACTACCTTCCCTGAGGCTATCATAAAAGAAGAAAGAAAGAGCTTACCTGTTATTCGCCCCCCTTCTCAGCAAGCACTCACTCAGCAACCTTTGCGCCCTGCACGATAACACCTGAAGGCAATTAAAAGAAAAACTACTTACCAGTCAGCAGCCAATCCCTTACCTGCAGGCTGTGACATCACGGTTCAACTTATACCTGCCCTTGAGCCTTCCTCTTGATCTTTACAGCGTACGCTTTTTCTGGTTAGAGGAGGGGGTAGGGAGGGAAACACTGAAGAAGTATTTTGGGTTTAAGTGTCACTTGACAACAGCTCCTCCACAAACCACCTCCAAGTTAGGGTGACCACAACGGAGGTATGCAAATTTCCCTTGCAACACAATCAGCAGCTCCGCTCTACTGCCCTCTGCTGGTCTCCACTTGAACAGCTAGGTCTCTAGCTCAGGTACCCTCTGAGGCTATCATATTGAGGGAATGTTGAGCCAGCAGACAACTGGCACTCGTCCAAGTCTCTTATAATACTATTAATTCGGATATGTAAAGGCAAATAGATATTGACTTTCTGGGTGCAATGGTATGGAGAAAAAGGCTGAGAAAGTATCCGTTGTTGGTGGTACAGAAGACAAAATGGTATTTGTGTCCGCCACCAATAGAGCAACAGTGATAACAATTTTAGTGATGGCTCTAAAATCTTGCACAAACGACCACTCGTTGGATCTTTCTGCCTTTGGAATGGGGCGTATAGGGATATTACAGGGGCTTTGTGCTCTCTTCAGCACCCCTTGCCGTAATAGTGCATTGATCACTCCCTCTATCCCTTTATCTGCTTCCGGTGCCAACCTGTAAAGTTTTAAGCAGGGCAGGGCAACGTTCTTCTGTAACTGCACCCTATGCGCTCGGGCAGAATCTACTTTTCCAACATGATTTGTATGTTGGGCCCATAGATGTGCCAGTACCTGGGCCAGGATTGAAGGGAGTAAATGATGGCTCTCTCGGGGAGGTTGTTGTATTTCAAATGTAGCGGGTCATTGCTCCTCTTTCCAGGTCACTTTGGCCTCCTGTTTGACATAAAATTCGATCAGGCAATTTCGTCCGCCCATTTCAATATAAATCCCAGGAATTACTTTTTCCTTTGGTCTCTTTGATCACTTCTCCTATTTGCTTTACCTCAGCGGGATGTCTTACGGCCAATGTTAAATGTGGTTCTGAAGTTAAACCCATCCTAAAATGTCCCTCTGACTATGAGTACTCTGACAGAGGGTAATAACATTCCTAATCCCACAACACCGAAAAATAAAAAGGAGTGAAATGCAACGCTGTCTGTTGTCTTAAGTGACTTTGCGTTTGTAAATTGTATGCGTGCTCCTCCTTACAAGCCGACCAAGCCGTGCAATGTGACAGTATATTCTCCCATCTGGACTTGTCAGGTGTTTTAATAGCTGTGCCCAAGGTTCTTCAATCTTTCGTAAGACTTCCTGCAGTTTTCAATTTTTTTTTAACAGTGGTACTGTAAGGGTTAACGTTCAGCTGCCAGCATACAACACAGACACAGAGCGATCGGGCGCAGGCTCCGAGGTTATTGCATTTTGCAGCTGGTGAGCTCGAATTTGAGACATTCTATAAAAATTCCATTATCAATGCAATGTATTACCGCTCCTAATTTGCAGAGTGTCTGTCTGACTAATAGGGTCAGGTGTCACTAGTTGCAGTACATCCTTCCTGGGGGTTAAATGCTTCTTGGCCTCTCGCATGATAGCCTCTTTCCCTCAATTTGCTAACCAGTGTTCGAGGGACCATTTCCTTCATTCAAATGATTATCATTATTGGGAACCCAGCCCCCATTTATGCAGGGTGGGACTGCAATCTCATCCTTCAAAGCTGAGCAAGATGTCCCACAAGAGTATTTTAGAAGCATCAAAACATCCCCTGGGAGGGGGCTATAAATAGCACACATTTAAGTAAATTTCCGATGATCGATTTTATAGGCATTAGCTATTCTTAGAGATGTATATCTTTCCTTGTCAATTCAGAAAAGGTCAACTGTTTGCTGAAATGGTTAATGTTTCCTGCAGAAACTAAGGGGCGGAGAACTTGGAATGATGCAATTTACATATTTTCACGTAATGTAAAACCTTATTCATATTCAGTGATTTTTATTCGTAAAGGCATTTTCTTTCTTTTAAACTGATCGTAATTTCCAATATTTCAGTTCATCAGAGAAATCTCAACAAAAATCACTTAAGTTATAATCTCTGACTCACAATGACAGACGATAAAAAATACAACCCACTTAGCACTTCATGCTTGGACTAAAATTAATTGTTAAACAAAACACACAGATTCTCACAGCTCACAAATATCACAGTTAACCGGTAGCCTTATTTCACGGCTACAGACAAATCTGAATTACCTTTTTCTACAGGAACTCATCTGTTACACTTTTACCTTAATCTTCTATTTACTTTTACTCCCCTGCTTTTTTTTCGAGAGGCGGGCAGCTTCATTAGATTCCTCTGCAGGACACATAGGTTTTCCTACCTCATTCCATTGTTTTACGGTTGATTCTTTTCATTTCCGTACTCATTTTGACTCCCTTATCTGACTTCTTGAAGGAGTTCACCTTCTTTCTTGCTCCGGATGTCTTTACGAGGCTTCGGGACGACCTGTGAGGGGGCGTCGAGTTTATTGCTCATCGTTCCTTCTGCAAAATACATTCGAACATATATGTAACAATAACAACGCCCACGGAAATCATTTACAAATACTACAGGGAGCGCACGTCCGTGGTTATCCTTTCACGAACCACGAAGTCTTTTGCTTTTAAATTTTAGTCTCTAAGGCACATTTTTTCTTCTCGTGCAGCTATTATTAATTAATTAATGAAGATAACTCTCCCAGCATGAGTTACTGGCCAACAATTAAGGCTGCCGATCCGCAGACCCCCCCCCCCCCCCTCCTTTCAGCTAGGGTCGCATTCTGGCTCACTCCCTTTCAGCTGAGAGAGTCCTGTTTAGAGATTCGTTTCGGGGTTCACTTCCCGTTAAATTAGGGAAACTGCAACGACTACACCAATTTGTCATGGAAATCATAATAAAGACAAATTCCTCGAGGTTCGATTTAAGGAAATTTATTTACACAAATATATTTGCGGAGAGAGAGTGTTCCAGCTACAAAAGCCAGTGCACTGCACTCTGAGATTCGATTGAAGAATGCATATTTTATCGTCTGAAATAACAGCTTGAAGTAAACAGGCATGTTTATATTATATAGACCTTGGAAAGTACATAAGATGAAATACGTGGTACGTATGTTCTTGCCCTTGGCAAAAAACAACTCGAGTACACACTTTGTTATCTTTCGGAGGACAATGTGTTTTCATAATAAGGCCGAGACCAGAATATTGAGCAGTATTTTGTTTCTGTTACCTGACCTACTTATTTTAGCCCAAAAGCAGTGTTGAACTATAGTCAAGCATTTCCCAGCATGCTTCTAAGTTGGTTTATGTTAATTTCCCTTTCACACGTATGAATATTTACGTTCACAGAGAGGAGGTGCAGAATGATACAAGGTAAATCGGTAATTTGGAGAACCCATTCAGACATGTTGATCCATATGGATTATTTCCATGTCGCAACTGACCTGCGATTCTTATTTTTTTAATGATCACCAAATTTTTTATGGCAGTGGGTTCACTTTCTACTTCTGCACCGTTATGTCTGATGTCAACCGCAGACTATGTGCGTTTCCATGTCCTTCGTTTTCCCATGTGCAAGCTGCTCCACATCGACATCATCCAAATACACATCGATTGTTTTCACATGTACCGCTGATGACAGCCAACCCTACATGGGAATCCCGTCTCTCCTCAATTGTTGCTGCTTACGCTGCAGGTTTCCTGAATCGTACTGCTATGGAAGAAAAAAAGACTTCTCTTGTTGAATTTTTCAAAAGTATTTTTATTGAATTTTAATTTAAAAAAACAAAACAAATTCCGCAACAAAATGAAAAAGGAAATAATAATCACTGCAAACCAGGTAAACACAGAACAAGAATCATTGTAAACATAAGAAGATATAAGACAGGGTACGTTCAGGACCCTATCCCCAGCATGCTTCCACGCATATAAGACCTGTCTGCACCAATGCAGGATTTCGTCAACTACATAAAGGTACATCATACCCAACATTACAAAGAAATGAAAATCCAGAAGAACTCGTGCACTATGGGAGAAATTACATTTAACCTGTAAAACGCAATCCAACACCCATCCAGGCTCAGAACATAGCCAACATCAATCTTACAACTACAATATTTTGAAGAGAGGACCGGCGCCAACGAGTCCAAATTATTCTCAGACCCAGGGTCTTTCAGAGTAGAAAAGAGGAAAAATCGGAGTGCTGGAACCAACCCATCGGATCCCAGGTCCAGATTCATCACAACACACGCGAAATGGCTGGAATTGATCCCGGCTCCCTGGTGCTGTGAGGCAGCAGTGCTATCCACTGTGCCTCCGTGTCGCCTTTTGTTCCCAGCCGAATGAACAGCGCCGCCCCGGGCCTAGTCCAGAAGCGTCCTAAACAGAAACTTAGAAGAACGTGACCCCAGATCACCGACATAACCCAACCCCTTCACCCGCCGAGCCTACACCTACCCAATCATATCCAGGGCAAGACACTAGCCTAAGACGCAAGAAAAATTTTACAGACCCTCTGGTCGTAGCCAAGAGGGGCTCCCAGTCCAGAGGACGAAGAACAGTCAAGAGACCAATAAAAAAAGGCGTCCAGGGGGAGGGACGGCCAGTTCTGCCTCCCGAACACTAAGAGCTCCACCCATCCAACCAGGCCAGACCAGAACCAGTAACAGAACCGTGCTCCCCCAGTTGGAAGGGATAAAATCCCAGGGAGGGGACATCCGCACCACATCAGGGGAACAACTGCCGTACAAAAGACATCAAGGTCCCCCTCATTCCCCCGTCCCATGCCATGGTCAGCAACTCCGCTTTTCGAATAGCGGACCAGACACACAATTACTTGCAATAGTATAGACAACAGTTAAAGAGAGACCTGTATTAACCGAAAAAAGAAATGAGTTCCGAAGGAAAAGCCAAACAGAACCCAACCCTTCACAGTGCAACAAAAACCCTGTATGGGGCAAAGAAGGATGAAAGTACGGATTCGTAAAACCAAAACCGACAAAAAAAAGAAAAAAACCGAAATGGATTATCCCTAACTGTGCAGCGTTTCTGGATGGGGAAGGAGGAATGAGGGGGGGGGGTGGCGGCGGAGGACTTTTTCAGATGCAGCATCGATGAACTAACCTTCCCAACCTTGCACCCCTCTCCCAGTTCCGCCTCTGCGCATCTTCCCTTCAAATGAAACACGGGGGGGGGGGGGGGGGGGAGAAGAAGGAACACCACCATCCCACCAGCACAGGATTTACCAGACATTGGGAGGCATTGTTACCTCTAGGACTGAAATTTGGAACAAATTCCACGCCCCACATTCGGCCCAACATGATATGAACTTCTTAAATCAGGATAGGACATAGAACATTGAAAGATACAGCACAGAACTGGCCCTTCGGCCCACGATTTTGTGCCGAACGTTTGTCCTAGATTAAGAACAAATTAATCTACACCCCATCATTCTACCGTAATCCATGTATCTATCCAATAGCCGCTTGAATGACCCTAATTTTCCCGACTCAACTACTTCCACAGGCAGTGCATTCCATACCCCCACTACTCTCTGGGTAAAAAACCTACCTCTCATATCCCCCTATATCTCCCGCCATTCACTTTAAATATATGTCCCCTTGGAATGGTTTGATCTACTCGGGGAAAATGTATCTGACTGTCTACACTATCTATTCACCTGATCATATAATAAACTTCTATCAAGTCACCCCTCATCCTCCTCCGATCAATGAGAAAAGGCCTAGCACCCTCAACCTTTCCTCGTAAGACCCATTCCAGGCAATATCCTCTTTGCACATTTTCCAAAGCTTCCACATCCTTTATAAAATGAGGCGCCCAGAACTGCACCCCCCAAATGTGGTCTTACCAAGGTTTTGTACAGCTGCATCATCACCTCACGGCTCTTAAATTCAATCCTTCTGCTAGTGAACGCTAGCATACCATAAGCCTTCTTCACAGATCTATCCACTTGAGTGGCAAATTGCAAAGAGCTATGAACATAGACCCCAAGATCTTTCTGCTCCTCCACATGGCCAAAAACCCTACCGTTAACCCTGTATTCCGCATTCATATTTATCCTTCCGAAATGGACAACCTCACACTTTTCAGGGTTAAACTCCATCTGCCACTTCTCAGTCCAGCTCTGCATCCTACCTATGTCTCTTTGCAGCCTACAACAGATCTCCTCACGATCCACAACTCCACCAATCTTCGTATCGTCTGCAAATTTACTGACCCACCCTTCAACTCCCTCATCCAAGTCATTAATGAAAATCACAAACAGCAGAGGACCCAGAACTGATCCCTGCGGTACGCCACTGGTAACGGCTCCAGGCTGAATATTTGTCATCCACCACCACTCTCTGACTTCTATCGGTTAGCCAGTTTGTTATCCAACTGGCCAAATTTCCCACTATCCCATGCCTCCTTACTTTCTGCATAAGCCTACCCTGGGGAACTTTATCAAATGCCTTACTAAAATCCATGTACACGACAGCCACTGCTTTACCTTCATCCACGTGCTTGGTCACCCCCTCAAAGAATTAAAAAGACTCGTGAGGCAAGGCCTACCCCTCACAAATCCATGCTGACTATCCCTAATCAAGCAGTGTCTTTCCAGATGCTCAGGAATCCTATCCCGCAGTACCCATTCCATTACTTTGCCCACCACCGAAGTAAGACTAACTGGCCTGTAATTCCCAGGGTTATCCCTATTCCCTTATTTGAACAGTGGCACGACATTCGCCACTCTCCAATCCCCTGGTACCACCCCTGTTGACAGTGAGGACGAAATGATCATTGCCAACGGCTCTGCAATTTCATCTCTTGTTTCCGATAGAATCCGTGGATATATCCCGTCAGGCCCGTGGGATTTGTCTACCCTCAGGTTTTTCAAAATGCTCAACACATCTTCATTTCGAACAAATAACTCCGCGAGCTTACCAGTCTGTTCAACACTGTCCTCTCCAGCAATATGGCCCCTCCCATTCGTAAATATTGAAGAAAAGTACTCGTTCAAGACCTCTCCTATCTCTTCAGACTCAACACTCAATCTCCCGCTACTGTCCTTGACCGGACTTACCCTCGCTCTAGTCCTTCTCATATTTCTCACATATGTGTAAAAGGTCTTGGGGTTTTCCTTGATTCTACCCGCCTATGATTTTTCATGCCCTCTCTTAGCTCTCCTAATCCCTTTCTTCAGTTCCCTCCTGGCTATCTTGTATCCCTCCAGCGCCTTGTCTGAACCTTGTTTCCTCAGCCTTACATAAGTATCCTTCTTCCTCTTAACAAGATATTCAACCTCTCTTGTCAACCATGGTTCCCTCACTCGATCATCCTTTCCCTGCCTGACAGGGACATACATATCAAGGACACGTAGTATCTGTTCCTTGAACAAGTTCCACATTTTAATTGTGTCCTTCCCTGACAGCCTATGTTCCCAACTTCTGCACTTCAGTTCTTTTCTGACAGCATCGTATTTGCCCTTCCCCCAATTGTAAACCTTGCCCTGTTGCACGCACCTATCCCTCTCCATTCGTAAAGTGAAAGTCACAGAATTGTGGTCACTATCTCCAAAATGCTCCCCCACTAACAAATCTATCACTTGCCCTGGTTCATTACCAAGTACCAAATCCAAGATGGCCTCCCCTCTGGTCGGACAACCGACATAGTTTGTTAGAAAAGCTTACTGGACACACTGCAGAAACACCACCCCATCCAAACTATTTGATCTAAAGAGTTTCCACTCAATATTTGGGAAGTTGAAGTCACCCATGACTACTACCCTGTGACTTCTGCACCTTTCCAAAATCTGTTTCCCAATGTGTTCCTCCACATCTCTGCTGCTATTGGGTGCTTCTGACATCAAGCCATACTACCTCTGTAGGCAGATCCTCCTCGAACTGCCTTTCTGCAGCTGTTATACTATCTCTAATTAACAATGCAACCCCCCCCCCCCACCTCTTTTACCACCCTCCCTTATCTTATTGAAACATCTATATCCAGGAACCTCCAACAACCATTTCTGCCCCTCTTCTATCCAAGTTTCAGTGAAAGCCACCACATCGTAGTCCCAAGTACCGATAACCAACGGTAACGGTGATAACACCCCTATTATACACGCCCCTGAAAATAAAATACAACATGAAGGAAAGAACAACACGGGGCAACAGGGAGCAATGTTCAGGACAACTACTGCAATACAGGGCAATCTCAGGATAAATAATACTTCATGGACGCAGATAGACAGCCGGCTCAAAGATCGAGCACTCTTCTGGACCTTACATTGAACCCAACAATCAAAGCATGACGCACCATTACTTCCACCATGCCGTCGCTCAAGAATGCAGGAAGCGTTTACCTCTGCCGAGGGGAGATGACTCGACCAGTTCGGACACCTTAGTCCTCCAGGGCGAGCATCAGGAAGAGGGGAAAACAATCATCAGAATATAAAACCTACCCTTGACTTCTAAGACTGGACATGTTGTGCACCATCAACAATTCTCACGCTTTCTTTTCCATCTTTAGTCATCAGAATCTAGGTTTCCAGTAGGCTGTGTGTCGTCCTCCTTTAGCATTAATCAATCAGAGTCCCTGGTCCCCTCTGAATGAAACATGCACGAAGGATACTCAGTGTTCACTGATTCATTTGGTTCGAAAGCAATGCCATGAATGTTTATTTAATTTTCTAAAAATAAACGGTTCCCCTAATTATAATTCGGAACATATCTCTGCATCGTCCCTCAATGTATGCTGCTAGTTATCTGAGTGTCACTCTGATGCCTTTCTCTTTCTTACAGTGAACCTGTTGACAATAGTGACCCTCTGCAGAGGAAATTGCCACCTTTCCAAAAGTATCTCTATCTATATGGTGGCCATGACGGCAGTGGATCTGCTGGCCACAATCAACCACAGAATTGCTCATCAGATATTCAGGGAACGTTTTCCACATTCATTTCTTTCCTACACTGTCATTTGTAAGCTTATGTTGTACTTGACTGGAAGCACGGTTGGTCTGTCGGTGTGGTTTACAGTTGCCTTCACATTTGACCGATTTGTAGCTATATGTTGTCAGAAACTGAAAAACAGGTATTGCACAGTGAGAAGTGCGTCCATTGTTATAACCATTCTTTCTGTGCTAATGTGTTTAGAGACCATTCCTTTTTGGTTTGCATTTGAACATAAACAAATAATTAATAATGTTCCCTGGGGTTTTATTCCCAGTGCGGCCTTTCTGAGTGCTCCTGCAGGTTGGGCCTACTTCAGATTACAAAGTATTTTATTTTCCTTGATCCCCTTTGCTTTGATATTGCTGTTTAATTGTTTAACAGTCAGGCGCATTGTTGTAACCAATATTGCGCGCAGGAGACTCCGGGCTCCCGGGATTGCGAAAAAGTGCGATCCAGAGATGGAGAGCCGAAGAAAATCCATTATTTTGCTCTTCGCTGTGTCGGCTAATTTTATATTGTTGAGTCTGCCATCGGTGGTGAGTCAGTGGAGAGATGCCCTCGTCCTCCGCATCCGGCCTGTCTATACAGATTCCGCAATGATTGCCACTGAAGCCGGATATATGCTCACCCAATTGAAGTCATGTACAAACACGTGCATTTATGCAGCCACACAAACGAAGTTCAGGGAAGAACTCGTCAAACTCGTGAAATCGCCTTGGGTATTTATTTTATCACATGTTAAAATAATGAATAATCGAACCCAAACGTCCTGTCCTACTTAGAGCACCATACAATAAGAACATAAGAACTAGGAGCAGGAGTAGGCCATCTGGCCCTTGGAGCCTGCTCCGCCTGATCTTTTGTGCACTCAATTACATTTTTCCGCCCGAGCACCATAACCCTATATTCTTCAAAAACTATCTATCTTTATCTTGAACACATTTAATGAAGGAGCCTCAACTGCTTCACTGGCAGGGAATTCTATTGATTCACAACCCTTTGGGTGAAGACGTTCCTCATAACCTCTGTCCTAAATCTACTTCCCATTATTTAGAGGCTATGCTTCCTAGTACTGCTTTCAACCGCCAGTGGAGAAACCTCCCTGCATCTATCCTATCTATTCCCTTCATAATTTTATGTTTCTGTAAGATCTCCCCCCCCCCCCCCCCGCTTCCCCCCCCCCCGTAATCCTTGTAAATTCCAACGAGTACAATCCCAGTCTACTCAACCTCTACTCGTAATCCAACCCCCTCAACTCTGGGATTAACCTCGTGAATCTCCTCTGCACGCCCTCCAGTGCCAGTACGTCTTTTCTCAGGTAATGAGAGAAAAACTGAACACAATACTCCAGGTGTGGCCTCGCTAACACATTTTTCAGTTGCAGCATAACCTCCCTAGTCTCAAACTCCATCTCTCTAGCAATGAAGGACAAAACTCCTTTCGCCTTCTTAATCATCTGTTGCAACTGTAAACCAACTTTTTGCGACTCATGCACAAGGACACCTAGGTCCCTCGGCACAGCAGCATGTTTTAATATTTTATCATTTAATCCCCTTTGCTGTTATTCCGACCAAAATGGATAACCTCACATTTGTCAACATTGCAATCCATCTGCCAGACACTAGCCCGTTCACTTAAACTAGCCAAATCCCTCTGCAGACTTCCAGTATGCTCTGCACTTTTTGCTTCACCACTCATCTTACTCTCGTCTGCAAATTTGGACACATTGCACTTGGTCCCCAACTCCAAATCATCGATGTACATTGTGAACAATTGTGGGCCCAACACTGATCCCTGAGGGACATCACTAGCTACTGATTGCCAACCAGAGAACACCCATTAATCCCCACTCTTTGCTTTCTATTAATTAATCAATTCTCTATCCATACTACTACTTTACCCTTAACGCCATGCGTATTTATCTCATGCAGCAGCCCTTTGTGCGGCACCTTGTCGGAAGCTTTCTGGAAATCCAGATATACCACATCCATTGGCTCCCGTTGTCTACGGCACTGGTAATGTTCTCAAAAAATTCCACTAAATTATTTAGGCACGACCCATAATATCATATGCAATGGTCGCCTGTCCGTTAGCTCGTAAAGGGATTGTTGTTTTGAAAATGAACAGACAACAGAAATTATTTCCTGAACTTAATGCCATGTGTTTCAAGTCAACTGTACTCCATTTTCCAGGAGCAACAGAAAAAGGTCTTGTCTCAAATCAGGAGCTAATACTGGAGACAGCAGGAACTTGGCCCACCAATGCGACATTAGATTGCATGTTGCAGTTCTCGATTAGTCTTGAAGATGTTGATACTTTGGCACAGTGAGCAGATGTTTGAGACAAGATAAACATTGTGGATCTTCCAACGAAGTCAATACCCCAATAATATTTCCCATCTTGTTCCAACATGAACGAGCCATTTTTATTTATCTACATATTCGCTTCATTTTGTGATTTGAATAAATTCTGTCTCTGCGAATTGCATCATGTCTCAGATCTTCAAGGGAAGAGGCTTTCCCACCATTCATTCTTGACCTGCCCAATATGGATTATTGAATTTGCGGTTATTAGCTTTTAGATCCTTTACTCTCTCCACCTACGTGTCCAGTCATAGAAACATACATGTAGCAGAAGTAGGATATGTGTCCCCTCATGCCTACTCCACCATACTTAATATGGTCACAGTTGACCCGCTGACTCAACGCCTAATCCCAACTCTCCCCATGTCCCTTCACGCATTTAGTATCAATAAGTATATCTATTTCTTGTTGAACACATTCCCAACGTCGCCGCAGCCTTCTGTGGTAGAGAATTCCGGAGGTACACCACCCTCTGGGTGAAGGCATTTCCCCTCATCTGAGTTGTAAATGGCCGACCCAGTATTCTGAGACTGCGAATCTTGTCAGGTGTAAGGTGGTATGATATCGTGGGGATAACGGACCGGTGGCTCGAAGGTGACTGACGATGGGAACAAAACATTAATGGCTATTCCGTTTTTATGATGGACAGGCATAAAGGGAAATGTAGTGGAGGTGCATTGTTTATTAAAGAACATGTTTATACAATATTGAGGAAAGATATTAGAACATCCGATGTGGATTCTGGATGGGTCGAGTTAAGAAACACCAAGGGGCATAAAACATTTGTCGGGGCAGTATACAGACCACAAAGCTGCAGTGATAATATTGCGGATATTGTTAGATAGAAACACAAAGATGCATGCGATTATGAGTGAAGATAATCTGCATAAAGAGTGGGTGAGTCAAATGAGTCATAGTATCACACATGCGGAATTTCTGAAGTGTATATGAGATGGTTTTCAGAACCAATAGGTCAAGAAACCAACACGGATGAAGGCCATCTTGGACTGGGTGGTGTGCGACGAGGAAGGATTCGTTGGCAATCAATTTGTGAGAGAACCCTTGGGGATAAGTGACTATAGTTTGATAGAAATCGTTATCAAGGTGTACAGTGAGATAGTTAATTTTGAGACAAGCGGCCTGAATCTCAGCAAATGTAGATATGATGGTATGAGACAGGAGCTGACTCTGATGGACTGGCAAACATTTCTGAACAGGACAGTGGACAGACAATGGCAGACATTCACGGGACAAATGGTTGCACTCCAAAAGTTGTTTATTTCTATTTGCGGCAAGAGTAGAAAAGAACCGTGGCCAAACCATGGCTTTCAAGGGAAATGAGCGACAGTATTCCGCTCAAAGAAGTGGCATGCAATTTAGCAATACAAAGCAATAGGCCTGAGGATTCAGAACAGTTTAAAATTGAGCAAAAGCAAACCACGGGATTGGTTGAGAAGGGGAAATACAATATGAAACTAACCCAGCGGGAACATAAATCTGACTGTACAGGGTTTTTAAAAAAATGTATTTTATTACAAACATGAATCAAAATAGGTTACAGCGAACAAACACCCCTGGAAACGGGGTGTTTATTGCTTCCCAATAATCAACTATAGAGACTGAACAGAGTTTTCCTGTTTTTCACTCCCCATACCCCGCGACTAACAGCCCCTGAAACACGAATACAAACATCCCCCATCTTGCCTCAAATCCCGCTGAAGGGCCCCTGAACTCATACTTTATCTTCTCTAATCGCAGGAAGCCGTACAGGTCACCGAAACAATGCGCTACCCCCGGTGGAGATGCCGACCGCCACTCCAGCAAGATTTGTTGCCGTGCAATCAGAGAGGCGAAGGCTAAGACATCGGCCTTCCTCCTCTCCATGAGCTCCGGCATCTCTGAGATCCCAAATATCGCCACAAAATGTCCACCTCCTCATCCACTATCCTGGCTAAGACTGCGAACACTCCCGCCCAGAATCATCCCAATTTTTCGCAACCCCTAAACGTGTGCACGTGATTCGCTCGCCCCCGCTCACACCTTTCACACTCATCTGCTATCCCCTCAAAGAACCCACTCATTCTCTCCGAGTCACATGCACCCTGCACACCAGCTTAAACTATTTCAGGCTCAACCTTGTACATGAGGAGGTCCCGTTTACCCTACGCAGTGCCTCACTCCGTGCTCCCCAATTGATCTCCCCGCCCAACTCATCTTCCCATTTCTCCTCAATCTTCACCAGCCGCTCGCCTCCTGGCCGCCCTAGCCACGTATATATAATCCCAGTTCTTCCCTCCCCTTCCACTTCTGGGAGCAGCAGTCGCTCCAGCAGGATGTATCGCCATTTAAAAAAATAAACATTTGATTGAGGTATTTATGGTTTTATAACAATGACAGAAGAAACATTGTACATTCAAATATAAACATAGTGCAAAAGTCGTCTTCCCCTCTCACAGGTCCCACCTTTTCTACTCTTCTATTATACACTAAATACCTCCCCCCCCGCCCCCCCCCCCCCCGCCACCGCCCCCTTCTGCTGACGGTTAATTTGCCCTAAAGAAGTCGACGAACAGCTGCCACCTCCCGGCGAACCCGAGCATTAACCCTCTCAGGGCGAACTTGATTTTCTCCAAACAGTGAAAGTTAGCCACGTCAGATAGCCAGGTCTCCGACTTCAAGGGTTTTGATTTCCTCCAAGCTAATAATATCTGTTTCCAGGCTACCTGGGAAGCAAAGGCCAGAACGTCTGCCTCTTTCTCCTCCTGGATTCCCGGGTCTTCCGACACTCCGAAAACCGCCATATCTGGACTCGGTGCCACCCTTGTTTTCAATACTTTGGACATGACGTCCACAAACCCCTGCCAGAATCCCCGAACCTTCGGGCATGCCCAGAACATATCGACATGGTTCGCTGGTCCTCCCGTACTCCTTGCACACCTGTCTTCCACCACAAAGAAGCTGCTCATCGGGGCCACTGTCATGTGAGCCCGGTGAACGACCTTAAACTGTATCAGGCTGAGCCTGGCACATGTTGTGAATGCGTGGACTCTGCTCCGCCCAGAGACCATCCTCCAACTCTCCACCTAACTCCTCTTCCCATTTGTGTTTCAGCTCGTCCGTCCGCCTTTCCTCTGACCCCATAAGCTCCTTGTAAATATCTGAAACCCTCCCTTCTCCCACCCACACTCTGGAAATTACCCTGTCCTGTATCCCCCTTGGTGGTAGGAGAGGGAATGTTGAGACCTGCCTTCGTAGGAAGTCTTGCGCTTGCACATACCTAAATTCATTCCCTCCCGTCAGTTCAAAGTTCAACTCCAGCTCTCTCAAGCTCACCGCTATAAACATATCGCCCATCCTCTCGACCCCTGCTCTCTGTCATCTCCGGAACCCTCCATCTAACCTCCCTGGGGCAAACCGGTAATTATTGCAAATTGGGGACCAGACCGATGCTCTCTCTGCTCGCACGTGTCTCCTCCATTGCCCCCAGACTCTCAGGGCCACGACCGCCACGAGGCTGGTGGAGTCACGTGCCGGCGGGTGGCGCCGTATCCAATGCCCCCAGACTAGTGCCCTTACAAGATGCCGCCTCTACTCGCTCCCAAACGGACCCCCACCCCCCCACTCCCCTCCCCCCACCATCCACTTCCTAACCATGGCTATATTCGCCGCTCAGTAATAATTACTAACGTTCGGGAGTGCCAGCCCGCCCTTTCCCCAGCTGCGCTCCAACATCCCCTTTTTAACTCGCGGGGTCTTTACAGCCCATACAAAGCCCGAGATCACCTAGTTGACCCGTTTAAAAAAGGACCGAGAAATAAAGATGGGGAGATACTGAAACACAAACAGGAATCTCGGGCTTTCAACGCAATTGCCAGCGGTTCTATGGCCAGTGCGAACAGCAGCGGGGAGAGAGGGCATCCCTGCCTCATCCACCGGTGCAGCCTAAAATAGCCCAATGTCAACCTGTTCGTCCGAACACTTGCCACGGGCACCTTATACAGCAGCCTGGCTCAGTCAATGATGCCCTGCCCAAATGCAAACTGCCTCAATACCTTCAACAGACAATCCCATTCCACCCTGTCAAATGCCTTCTCTGCGTCCATTGCGACCACTACCTCTACATCATACCCTGTTGGGCATCCTGATAACATTCAACAGCCTTCTTACATTGGCCGCCAACTGCGTCACCTTAACAAATCCCGTCTGGTCCTCCCCAACCATGTCCAGGACGCAGTCCTCAATCCTTGAGGCCAAGGTCTTAGCCAACAATTTGGCGTCTACATTTAGTCTGGAGATCGGTCTTTCTGGCCCTGGCATTACCACAACTGCATGGCTTTCAGCTCATCTCCTATCTCTTCCAACCCAATCGGGACCCCAGCCCTTCTACCAAGTCTTCATCAACCTTCGGGAACTTCAGCCCCCCTAAGAATTGCCTCATCACATCCGGCCCAGCAGGGGTTTCAGACTCGTACAGTCTGCATTAGAATTCCTCGAATGCCTTATTGACCCCAGCTGAATCTCCGACCAGGTCCCCATCTCTGTCCCTTACTTTCCCAATCTCCCTGACCGCTTCCGCTTTCTCAGCTGCTGCGCAAGCATTCTACTGGCCTTCTTCCCATATTCATAGATCGTCCCCTCGCCTTCCTCAGCTGCTCTTCCGCCTTCCCTGTAGTCAAAAAGCTAAACACTGCCTGTAGGCTCCGTCGTTCCCTTAGAAGCCCTGCCTCTGGGGTCTCCGCATACCTCCTGTCGGCCTGTAGTATTTCCTTTATCAGTCGATCCATCTTTGCTCTGTCTGCCTTCACCCTGTGGGCCCGTAACAATATCTGTTCCCCTCTAACCACCGCCTTCAGCGCCTCCCAGACCACCGCAGCCGAAACTTCCCCCATGGCGTTGACTTCCAGGTAGTTCTGGATACATTTCGTCAGCCGCCCACACACCTCCTTATCCGCCAAAATTCTGAGGACCAGCCTCCAGTGCGGGCGCTGGCTACTCTCCTTACTCACCTGTAGGTCAACCCAGTACGGGGCTTGATCCGAGATCGCTGAGTACTCACTGTCCACTACTCCGTCAGTAGAGCCCTGCTCAGGATGCAAAAGTCAATCCCAGAGTACACTTTATGCACGTGCGAGTAGAAGGAAAACTCCTTCACTCTCAGCCGCCCGAATCTCCACGCCAACCCCCCCCTCAGCTGCTCCACAAACCCCTTCAGCTCCTTTGCCATTGCTGGCACCCTGCCTGTCCTTGAGCTAGGTCGGTCTAACCCTGGGTTAATGACTGTGTTGAAGCCCCCCCCCCCACAATAACCAGCTTATGCGAATCCAGGTCCGGCATCCTCCGCAACATCCTCCTTATGAACTTCACATTATTCCAATTCAGTGCGTGCACATTCATGAGTACCACCGGCAACCCTCCAGCTTTCCACTGACCATTATGTAGCGACCACCCACATCCGCGACTATTCTTCCTGCTTTAAATGGCACTCGCTTATTAATCAAGATTGCGACCCCTCTAGTCTTAGAGTCCAGCTCTGAGTGGAAAACCTGTCCGACCCATCCCTTCCTTAGCCTGACCTGGTCAGTTACTCTAAGGTGCGTCTCCTGCAACATTGCCACGTCCGCCTTCAGTCCCCTTAAATGCGCAAACATGCGTGCCCTCTTAACGGGCTCATTTAGCCCTCTTACATTCCATGTGATCAGCCTGGTTGGGAGGCTTCCCGCCCCCTCCTCCGCCGATCAGCCATCACCTTTCTTGGGCCAGTCTCCAGCATGCGCCCCACGCATTCGCAGGCCCGCCCCCAGGCTGCCTCCGTCCCCGATCTCCCTATTGTCCCACAGCAAAAGTCCCTCCCCTGTCAGCAGAACATTTCCGCCCTCTCCCCCTAGTAAAAGCACCATACACACAGCCCCCTCCAACAAGCATACCATTTGCTCAACCCCACTACGCTTCTGAGCTAGCCCGCTAGGCTGGGAGCTAGCCTGCCCTGCTAGCGTGGTGGCCCCCGCCCATGGTGCCAGACGGTTTTCCACATATTGATCCCCCCCCCCCCCCCCCGGCTCGGACACACATATGCAGACGTAGACAATCTCAACACAATTGCACAAAAGAGACACGCAAAGAAATTCAAAAAGAAGATCAGACATCAAACATCCAAAATCTAACATTCACACCTCCATCCTCCATCCGTGAAAATGCCAATTTTAACTCAAGCAGCTCGTCCGCAGACCCCAACGCAATACACAAGTAACATCCAAAGACTAAAACTTTTCTTTAAAAAAAAATAACTGAAAAGAAGAGAGATAAACAAAAAAAAGCACATGAGCAGTGCAGTAAAGTTCAGTCCAAACACTTCAGTCCGATACCATGGCTTTCCTCTATCGAAGTCCATCGCTTCTTCGGGCGACTCGAAATAGAAATGTTGCTCTTCATACGTAACCTAAACATCAAGTCCATACTTTACATTCTTCTTAAAAAAGGGTTGATTTTGTCTGGTTGAACCCTGCTCTTCTGGCCACATCCGCGCTCAGATCCGGATATATATGCAGGTCACTGTTCCCCCATTTGCAGCTCCGCGTTTGCCTGGCCCACCATAGAATGCTCTCCTTGTCCAGGTACCTATGGAATTTCACCACAATTGCTCTCGGCTGGTCACCAACATGTGGCTTCCTCGCTTGCGCTCTGTGCGCCCTATCCGCCTCCAAGGGTCGGGAGAACGTCCCCTCCCCCAGTAGCTTCTCAGTCACAGCCGCTATGTACGCCCCTGCACCGTTCCTTCGGATCCCTCCAGGAGAGCCACGATTCTGCCAGCGGAACCTGTTCTCTAGATCGTCCACCTTCTCCTGGAGCCTTTTCTGTTGGTCTCTCAACATTCCCACCTCCAACTCCACTGCAGCTTGGTGCTCCTCCTGCTCAGTCAGCGCCTTCTCCACTTTCTGGATTGCCCGATCTCGAGCACCCAGTCTGAGTTCCAGTTGCGCTATCGACTCCTTAATCGGGTCCAAGCATTCCTGCTTCTGCTTGGCGAAGCCCTCCTGGATCAACTGCATCAACAGCTCCGTCGACCGCTGGGTCGTCAACCCAGAACTCCGGTCCTCCACCATGCCTTCTCCCGTTGAAGCCTCGTTCCAAGCCCTCTCCGTTCGCCTATTTCTTCCTTTGCGAGCCCTTCTGACCGCTTCACATGCACTGATGTAGGATTCCTCTTCACAATTGCGTCCAACATCAATTTTGCACTTAAAGATCCGACAAAAAAATCGGGGGAAAAGGTCCAAAGTTCTGACCGGTGGCGTGAGCCACCAAATGTGCGACCTACTCCTTCATAGACGTCACCGGAAGTGCAGGGTGTATCTTCTACATGGGGGACAGACTCGCAATCCTGGACGAGCTGATGGAGAGACGGGAGCTACCGAATGGGCAGGATCTCCGACATTTACAAGTTCAAAAGGTCTGTTGCTGGAGCTTAGTGTCATCTCCCATTGTGACGTCAGAGGCCCAGCAGCAGGGTCACGTGGCTGAACTCCGGAAGCTCCGCTTCCACAGGATATCCAGGGATGAATGTTCCCCATGGGGCACTGGGGAAATGGACAGACAGGAAGGACATAAGATGGGCCTCAATCTGGATTGCAATGGGACACTTACAATTACACTCAGTATTCCTAGGTTCGTCCTCAGTATCTGTGCCCAGTGATCCTTCCAGAAAGATAACATGCGTGGCTTCAGGATGAGAACGTTTCTCTCAGCTGATGGATCCAAACGTCGAATCGGACCTTCGACCCAGTACCTGGAATCACCGAGAGTGATTCCTGGTGGCAAACCCTTGAGATTGGTATGACACCCCGAAAAGAGAAATAGCGATTGTGTTGGTGGACATCATACCATTAGGTATGGGCGATCAAGTCCTTTTATAGTGTTTATACCCTCTCGACGATCTTTGTTTCTAATCCCAAGATTGTGCAGGTATGGTGTCACCTAGAACATTAAACATCGAACACCTACTGTGGACTGAATTTTTCAAATGAGACCGGTGGAACATGCGAACTTGCTGCTAACTGTATTCACGTGACTTTGCTCATTGATGTACGATTGAAGATGTTTCTTACTTCGTTGCACGGGAGCTCTATCATTGTCCCCTGGATTATGTAAGGGAACTAATCAGAGTTGTGATCCTGTGATGTTGAATTAAATAGTACACTATTTTAACACATCTCAGATTTTCTTACCCATCGTAAATTGGTAAATTGTTCATCCAGATGACCTCTCAGAGGTCTCCCTGGATAAGGCTGAGTGTGGATCAAAAACAGCTCCTCAAAACACGAGTGAGGCAGAGTGAGAAAGTATCGCTATTTCATAAAAGTGAGGGGTGAAACAGATCAGGCTCTGATCAGGAATCGCTCAGTGAGCCAAACATATTTTATTCAGAAATTACTAGATCAGAAATTTCTGATTTATTTAGTAAACAGAATGATTGTTTTAGCTGGTCAGAGCGAACCAGCATCCAATTGAAACAGTAGACCCTACCTGCCTAACCTGTTTGATTGTTTTTGAAGAAGTGACTAAATTGGTGGACAATCAAATATCTCTGGATGTTAGTTAAATGGACTTCCAGATGCCATTTGTTACAAGTTTCAAACATACCTCATCGGCGATCAAAGGTTGGGATCTCCAAGTCCCGACACGGGACAGCTGTCTTGTCTGGCATCTTTGCATATAAATTGCTGAAGATTGACATCAGAAACATGGACAGATATGTAGCTAATGCTGAGGTAAATTAATGTATAGGAACGGCTGGAGCACAGGTTTTATACCTGACCATGTTTTCTTTCCTTTAACAGTGAAATCTGCTAGATGAAAAAAATGTGCCTCATTTTCAATCCCCCGCCGGGAGTGTTAGATTAACATAGCTTTTATCTCTTTGAAATCATTATTCCACCACTTCGAATAGTTTCAGTTTTATTTTAGATTTCAATAAATTCCTTTCCTGGATTCGCTTTACTGAAACATTTTAGTAATTATGAACATACATTTCAGGCTGTGTTAACAATCTTTTCTTCCCACTGTTCACACAAAGACTCGTAGTCCAGCCCGGGATTCTCTCAACGATCTGAGCTGCTTCTGCCCATCTGAACTGAATTGGTTCCTCCATAACCTGAGGCGGAGATGATTAAATAGACAGTTAATTCATGAAAGCAAATTTACACAACCACGTGTACCGTTTCGAGCAAAAGGCGCTTATATATCTTCCTTACGAAATTCTAATGAGCTACAGGGGAACAGCAGAAGGGGATCACACTGATTTGACCAGATTCGACTGAATGATCTGAGCGGAGCTGTAAGAACTACATTCACGGACAGCTAGCTGCACATTCGACATACAGAGGCATGATGGTATTCTCAGCGGAGGAGCAATCCATGTCAGAGAATTAAATCCTTCCTGATTCTGGAATAGAAATTCAATTAAATAATTCATCTGGAATATAAAGATATGCTCAGTAATGTTGTTTTAAAAATAAATTTGGAGGACCGCAATCCTTTTTTTTTACCAAATAAGGGTCAATTTAGCGTGGCCAATTCACCTACCCTGCCCATATTTGTGTTGTGGGGTGAAACCCATACAAACACGAAGACAATGTCTCAATTACACAGAGACAGTAATCCGAGCCCTGAGCGGTTTGAGGCAGCAGTGCTAGCCACTGCGCCACTGTGTCGCCCCTTCGCCTCGGTAATTATAACTGAAACCATCATCGATCGACACAGAATATATTAGTTTCACAATGTCCTTTATGGAAGAAAAGCTGCCAACATTATCCAGTCTGACTTATAAGTGACTCCAGAGCCAATTACATGGTTAGCTCTGAGCTGTCGTCGGAAATAAACCAGCAATCTGCTCAGTTACAGAAACTACAAATATCAACAATAGGAGATGAACGATCTGCCATCGGCAAAAAACCCTCTGGAATTGATAGCTCCACGCCACGCTCAATCGGCTCTGTGAACTCCTGCTTACTCGGATCTGGGGAATTGTGCTAAATGTTGGACAGCTGTCGTGAATGATAGTGAGAAAGGCTGGCAGGGTTAAACTCATCAAATCATGTATTGCAACCAATCTCAGTCGCTACCATGAACATCCTGGGAATTTCCTGCTTCATCTGTAGGCCAGAGCCAATAGGTATAGCTGCACATTTCAACTCGGTGTCGGTGTCCTGATCATAGAATCGGTTCCCCATGAAGTCGAGTTATCCCAGGAATAACGAGGGTAATGTGTCCTCCATATAATTCTCACTTGCCATCCTTTCTCAGCGACTGAATCAATCAGAACTCCTCCACTTTGAGCATCACCAAATAAGGAGTGAGGATGGCAAGGATACAGAATGCATCTATCCTGGATGGAGGAGCTAAATTACCATTAACAATGACTCCATTCCAATATCCAATCTGATTCATTACCTCTGCAAGAGTATAGTCTCTATCAGTAGCGAGATGATGGGAATTATTGTTGACAGTGCCACCAAGCAGCGTCTTTACAACAACCATCTCTTCTTCGGTGAACATTCGCTAAGAAATATGGTTGTCCACCGAATAAACTCCACATTAGTCGTCATGGGTTCGTGGGTCCTTGGGTGGCTGATGAGCCACACCACTGACAGCACTGGCATCAAAGGTATTTCTTTCGACGGCTCCTTTTCCAGAGCTCCTATTATCGACGGGTGGTTGAAGAAGTATGTCCGTTCATTCAGGAGACTCGCCCATTTATTTACCAGACATTGCCATGTCTTGCGGGTGTCTTCGAATCGCTTCCTTTCTCATCCTCGTTTTTTGGGTGCCATATTTCAGCTGAACGAACCCAATTTGGATCTGGCATCATACCTACGTGGCCAGCTCAGTTGGTATGGGATGATCATGACCTCGGTGCTGGGGCTTTTGGCTCCTTCAACGATGTTGATGGTAGTATGCCTGTCCTCCCAGCTGATGCGATGAATCGGTCTCCAACTGTACACAGTTGATTCTGAACAGTCTTCTGAAATGGCCAGCTGCACAGCTAGAGAAACTTGAAAGATCAGTAAAAAGCGGTTAACCATCTTCCATCGGCCAAACGCTGGAATTGACAACTTCACACTACATCCAATCGGTTCTGTAAACTCATGCATAATCAGATCTGTGGAATTGTGAAAAATGTGATAGACGTCTGTCGTGTAGATAGCCAACAGACTGCAGCGTCATACTGACCAAACATACATTATAAGCAATGGTCTCAGACGCCACAATGACAATTCCTGGATATGTTTTGCCCCATTAGTGGGACAGACCGATCCCGGATGGATGCATAGTTCAACTGTGATTCCGAAACATTGTCCCAGCAGCCCATATAGTCGAATTAGTCAGTACTCCTCCACTTTGAACATCACTTCTAAAATGGGGCGAGGATGGCAAGAATACAGAATGTATCCTGGATGGGGGACTTCAATTACCATTAAAAATGGATCCACAGCACCGCCCAAAGCAATTCGAATAATTACCACCCAAGGAGGCCAGTGTCCATCAGTCATACGATGATGGAAGGTATTGTTGACAGTACCAGAAAGCTGCATATTTGCACCAACAACCTGCAAATGGATCGGTAGTTTGGTTTCTTCCAGTTCCTATTGCATTATAACCTCCATAGAGTCTTGGTCTACTCATAGTCAAAGAGTCTGTATTCAGGTAGTGAGGTGAGAATCAGTGCCCTTCACATCAAGAACATTTTTGACCGATTGTGCGGATCAAGGATCCCTCCGCGAAATTGAATCCAATAGGAATTGGGCAAGATTTTACACTGATTGTAGTGATACCTAGCACTGCAGGGGCGGTTGTGGATGTTTGAGCCTCATTGTTTAAGGCCTCCGATGGAGCTGCATGAATCTATTGGGATATGTGTCCTTCACAACCTTCTTCAGATGCTTTAGAGATGCTCCCCCCCCCCCCCTCTATCATACGAACTTAGGCTGAACTTTTCACTGATGATTACATTATGTTCAGTATCATTCGCAATTCCTCAGAGACGGAAGCGCTCTGTGACATACTCAGCAGCACCAGGACAATATGCAGGCTTGCGCTGATATGTGACAAAGACGATTCATGGTAGACAGGGGTCAGATGTAAAAAAAAAAGTGTATCTAAACATCTCCCATTAACACTCAATGGCCTGAAAATCGTGGAATTCCCCAAAATACGAATCAAAAGAGTCACCATTGAATAAAAACCTAACAGGACCAGCTCGATAAGTTCTGTGACAACAGCAGCTGGTCAGATACGGGGAAATATGAGACGAGTAGCTCTCCACCTGACTCCTCAAAGCCTGGCGTCGATCTGCAAAGCACAATTATGTACTGTGATGGAACAGTACCCACTTGTCTGTGGGGGCAGCTGCAGCATACCCAAGAACTGAGCAGCCCTATGAATTGGTATGCGATCCCATCTTTCCCATCTTATGTTACCTCTATTAACTGAAAGGACAAGAGCAGCAAAGGCAATGTAATACCAGCACATAAAAACTCTTCTCTCGGCCACACAAGATCCTTACGTAGAACCATAATGCTGTCACTTCATTGTCACTGGATCTCACTCCTGGAACTCCCTTCCTCACAAGAGTAGTGTAGCTATACCAGAAGGACTTCAGTTTATCTTTTAATATGGCGGCATACCCGCACGTTCTAAAAATAATTAGCGAGGGGCAACACATACCGGCCTTGCCAGTGACTCCCGAAGGAGCTAACAAATAAGCCCAGAACTCCTATTGCATCCTGCAATGCTGATTTGACATCCAACGAATGTTCAGTTCTCCTTCATATCAGCGGAGACCAACATTAGACGGAGAGTAAATACGGCGTTTCATTGATCCATTGGATGTCCAGCCAGGGTATTATGTGAGCATATGTCTATGTAAATCAATAGGACGGGAATACCGCAAGCGGAATAAACAGACAGCAGATGCAACTTGTCACCGGATTCGTGAAGGACATCAGTATAATATGTAGTTCGTATGATTTATGAAGACAAACTATTGCCCACAGACTATCGATTTACAATAATTCAAAATTGAATATTAACACATGTATGGCAGCACGGCAGAACGGTGGTTAGCACTGTGGATTCACAGCGCCAGGGTCCCAGGTTCGGTTCCCGGCTGGGTTACTGTCAGTGCGGAGTCTGCCCGTTCACCCTGTGTCTGCGTGGGTTTCCTCCGGATGCTCCGGTTTCCACCCACATGTTCCGAAAGACGTGCTGTTAGGTAATTTGGACATTCTGAATTCTCCCTCTGTGTACCCGAACAGGAGCCGAAATATGGCGACGAGGGGGTTTTCACGGTAACATTATTGCATTGTCAGCCTACGTGTGGCAGTAAAGATTATAAAAATGTAAGTACTCACTGAATCAACTCTACGTTTTTGCAGCTCATTATGAGGTGTCGCAAACCGGGAACACAATGGTCAGTGAATTTATTTCCGTCCAGGTACAGCATCGTTAAAGATTGGTTCACACTGAATGCCGACCTTAGATCCTCAATGCAAGCAGCTGTCAGATTGTTGTCCTGCAAACTGACAAGAATTATTTATAATCAGAATTTAATACCGCTGGAAAAAGCAAAAAAATAACACAATACTGATCAGAAGAACGTGAAAACACGCGGACTAAAGCGCGGCAGCTGTTTATCTCATTTAGCTAGATACGTAATTATCTATCTTGACTCCAATAATCATCCGATCGTCAACCCCATGATACTCTCTCCTATCCACAATATAACAACCGCTATTTTTGCATAGTCAAGTTGCTCCCATCTCATCAGCGTTTGTCGTTGGAGATTCCACATTTGCCGTGTGCTGGTGTGAATACATGAATAAACGGCTAATCTCTATCTTTGCAATTATGTTCTTTTGTTCGAGACTTCACTCACCGGGTGAAATCATTTTTTTTCAAACCGATCTAACCTCGAATACCTTTCCGTCACATTAAACACCCCAGTTCGAGCAACCTTTCATAATCTTCTCCAACCAATGAAATAGAACCCAGTCGGTGCAAACTGTCAAGTTTAACTCTTTTTGTTAACGTTCTGATTTTTGTTTTTGCTGTAGCCCCTTCCAGTGCTAAGAATATTTTCTGTGCTTTGATCAACAGAAGGGTCCACCAGTTTCGGTCTACCGAAATACTGTACAGCCGTAGCGATAATGCCACACACAGTATTGCACTAAAAAAACACCCCAGAATGCGAATGAATGCAACCAAACAGCAGGATATTTGTTAGTCAGGTTAGTGTTTGAACGTTTCACTGACTTCATCCCGACAGTGTGTTAGGTTAAAATTGGGAATGGTACTCACTCCAATTTCTGCGTTTTACAGTCTTCATGTAACAGTGATACAGACAAAAGGTTGACTCCTGTATCTCCAATATGATTATGATTCAGCCTAACAACCAAGAAAAGAGTCACAAATAAAACCTGCTCGGTCACAAAATTATCTTTCACGTTTGCAGAAACATTTCTAATTGTTTAACTCTTGGCGCACAGACGGGTGGGTGGGGGAGATAAAACTAAGAAATATCTTGCTAAGTTCAATATGGAGCAATTGTTCAAATAATAATTGGGCACTGTGTGCAAGGAACATAGGTTTTGGACAACGTACATAAGAATTATTATATTCGAGGATTAACCGGCTGAGGGAATGTTAGAAGCAAAATCAATCGCAACTATCAAGAGGAGAACTGGGTAAACCTCGCTATGGCTTTAAGTTAGATAAAGGATCTGGATCGGCGCAGGCTGGGAGGGCCGAAGGGCCTATTCCTGTGCTGTAATTTTCTTTGTTTTTTGTTCTTTCTTTGTATGGCGGAGAGGCGAGGGAGTGGTCCGAATTCAATGGACCTATGAAAGAACCAGCAGCGATCAATTGATCGAATAAATTATTTATGTGCTGTGTAATTAAACGTTTAACGTAAAATTGAGAACCAGGTACCTGTTGCTGGGAGTCTCCTTTCCGGACGGCAGCGTAGCTCCGCCCACAGGTTTTCCGTAGCGTGCTGTGACTTCAATGGGAAATCCCACGGACAAACGGCGGGAGAAGGGAAACAAGCTGCCAGCAATCGGCCTCCCGCCGAGAAACAGCTGACTCGTGAACAGAAGAATCCCGCCCATGAATGAAATTATGCACAAGAGTGGAGTAGTGAGAAAAAGGGTCCGAGAATCTCATTCAAAAATATTAGCATATTGGTACCGTGATCTCGCCCCCCCCCCCCCCTCCGCCTCCCCCCCCCCCCCCCCCCCATCACGAAATCTTGACCAGGCCGCTGGCGTCATTTGCTGCGAATCTGGACAGGTTTGAGGCAATCGTGCGGATCCTTCCGGCGGCGCAGAAGAAAGCATAGCTCCGGGAAGGATGGGTAGAGAGACATGCTCGGGTAGTGCACTGGCAAATCCATTGGCACAGCTTGGAACTTTTAAGTTGGCACTGTTCGGTGCCACTGCAGTGCCGACCTACAGCGGCAACCGGACAGTGTCTAACTGGAAGGCTCCATCTGGAAGTTTCCACCTGGCAGTGCCAACCTGAGCCAGGGAGCAGTGCCAGGGGCCGACCCTCGTGGGAGCCCCGTGGGTATGTGCATGCATGTGGCTGTCAGGCTGGAGAGTGGATATCGAGGGGGGAAAGTGGGAGACAACGGCGATGCATGTAGGGCCGGGTGTGGGAGCAGGAATTGTGTCTATGGCGCTGAATGTCTGATAGAGTGTCGAGCCCCTCATACGTCCGTGATGCGGTTGAATTCATGGGCTGCGGTTGAATTATCTAACTCCAAAATGGGTCAAGAATTGAGAATATTTACTTCCTGAAATGCTGCAATGTGTGTTGGAGGCGACTTCTCCACACACCAGTTGAGTAAATCAAAATCCAATGTGGCAAGGGGCCTCTTTTTGCTGACCGCTTCCAGACATAGGAGCAGAATTAGGCCACTCGGCCCATCGAGTCTGCTCCGCCATTCAATCATGGCTAATATTTTTCTCATCCCCATTCTTCTGCCTTCTCCCCATAACCCCTGATCTCCTTATGAATTAGGGACCTATCTATCTCTGTCTTAAAGACACTCAGTGATTTGGCCTCCACAGCCTCCTGCGGCAAAGAGTTCCACAGATTCACCACCCTGTGGCTGAACTAAATCCTCCTGATCTCTGTTTCAAAGGATCGTCCCTTTAGTCTGAGATTGTGTCCTCTGGTTCCAGTTTTTCCAACTAGTGACAATAATAATAATAGCTTATTGACACAGGTAGGCTTCAATGAAGCTACTGTGAAAAGCCCCTAGTCGCCACATTCTGGCGCCTGTCCGGGGAGGCCGGTACGTGAATTGAACGCACGCTGCTGCCTTGTTCTGCATTACAAGCCAGCTATTTAGCCCACTGTGCTAAACCAACCCTTGGACTAACTAGTGGACACATCTTCCCAATGCGCAGTCTTTCCAGGTCTCGCAGTATCCTGTAAGTTTCAATAAGATCCCCTGCATCCTTCTGAACTTCAACGAGTGCAGAGCCAGAGTCATCAACGGTCCTCATTCGACAAGCTCTTCATACCAGGGATAATTCTTGTGAACATTCTTTATACCCATTCCAAGGCCAGCACATCCTTCCTTAGATACGGGGCCCAAAGCTGCTCACAAAGCTTCAAATGGAGTCTGACCAGAACCTTATACAGACTCAGACGACAACCCCTGCTTTTGTATACAATCTCTCTCGACATGAATGCCAACACTACATTTGCGATCCTAACGACCTGCTGAACCTAAACGTTAACCTGAAGAGAATCATGAGCAAGGACAAAGGTCTTTGTGCTTCTGATTTCCTAAGAATGTCCCCATTTAGAAAATAGTCTAGGCCCCATTCCTCCTTCCAAAGTGCATAACCTCACACTTTTCCACATTGTCTTGCACGTGCCACTTCATTGCCCACTCTCCTAGCCCTCCAAGTCCTACTGCAGCCCCCCTGCCATTTAGTAGTACCCGACCCTCTACAGATCTTTGTATCATGTGCAAACCTGGGAACAATGCCTTCACTTCCTCCTTCCAGATCGGTTGTGTTCCAAGCACCGACGCCTGAGGCACACCACTGGTCAGAGTTTGCCATCCTGAAACAGACCATTTATGCCCACTTACACCGACATTGGTAAATACCTCAGAACTTTGCATTTGTGGACTGCGGGCGCCAAACGCTTGACCCCCTTCCTCCTGAATGTAGCATTTCTCCAAATTCAGCTCCTCCATAGTTTCACAGAGTTGGAGCACGTGTGACAGCACAGCACAGTCCAGTGGGTTCAATCTCAGGGCGCTCTGCGGATTGGAGTCCCCAAAGGTCAGCCGCTCCACCGACCCGACGGTCTTCCGGACCAAAGCTGTGTTCTGAGACTCAGATAGGTAATGAAAAATGTTGAGCAGCTGCCGCTTTCCGGCGTTCCTGTCCATGTTTTTAATCTCTGCCTGAACGTTGACCTGTAACCAGTCTATTACCTGACAGGTAGTGTGGTGCGATAGCGGGCCCAGGATCTCTTCAAGCTGCCGGGATGAAGTGGACGCTGAAAGCCCCACCACAAAACGAATGAAGATCTCAAAGCGACCATCGTCCTTTTTAAAAGCCCAGGGAAGCAGCTCCAACATATTTTTGTGCTTCGGGCTCAAGTAATGAGCGAGAGCGGCCAAGAACTCTTGGATGGTCAGGTGGAGAAATGTGTACACAACGTTTTTTGCTGCATCATCTCTTTCTAGGATTTCCATCATAAATCCAGAAATGAACTTGGAAGGTTCCAGCTGATGCTGACCGAAGTGGTCCTCGTTGAAAACAATGACTCTCTTTGAAACGCACTCATATGCCAACTCCCCGAGACGGAGTAAGACCATCCGCTGGTCCGCAACATCTCGCCGATGGTTTTTCAACAGGTTGTAAACGTAGTTGAGTGATGGTTTTGGGGAGAGGTTGCTTGCCCCCTGGTTGAGTGAAGAGTGGGCCTAAGGTGGAGCACATGATCCAGCAGTAGGAGGGATTGTAGCACATGGTGTACAGGATGTCATTCTCCTCCACGTATTTAAATACTTTGTTGGCGACTTCCTCATTCCCAAAAAACCCTCTGAAATAATCTTTCCTTTCATCAGCCAGAAAGCCAAGGATCTCAGCCCAGAGGTTGATATTGACCTTTTCCAATGATCCCAATGCGGTTGGCCGACTTGTGACCAGCACAGAACAACCTTTTAGCAGCTGTTGTTGGACCAGACAGCGGACAATCTCGGACACTTCGCATCTACAGTCGGGACGGGTACAGACATTCCCAGAGGCTGCGCGACCTGTGAATTCAATCGTGCGTTGGAACTCATCCAACCCATCAAACACCAAGAGCAAATGTTCCGGCCTCATCCATATATCTCCAATTGCATTTTCCATATAAGGATAGGTATCCAGTACTAATTCGTCCAAGGAACGTCTCCCCTTTATTGCATTCAGGTTTCGAAACGTGAAATGAAAGACGAATTGAAACTGAGGATAGATGTACCCTGCGGCCCATTCGTGCACTATTCTCTGCACCATGGTTGTCTTGCCGATGCCGACCACCCCGCTAACTAACGAGGTCCCGCACAGGCTGTTGTGGCCGAAACTACTCCTAAATAATTGTTTGATACGGATTTTCTCAAGATCGCTGGCGATGTACTTCTGCTGCCATTGCTCGTGGTCTTTGCCTCTGGACAGAAGTCCATTTCCACCAATCTCCGTTCACGAAGAGAGGAAATGATGATAAGTTCAGTGTATCGATCAGCCGTTGGTTTGTCCTTTCCTCTGACGGTGTATTTTCTCACATTCTCGGTTTTGGCGAGGAGATGGTCCTTGTGTTCCTTTTGGATGCCTTTAATTGGAATATTCAGAATGATATTAGAGTTGTTCCTATATTGTTATTGCATGACATAGAAATTGCAGGGGAGATTTCCGGGTGTGGCGATGACCAGCTAAGTCGCACGTTTCGGCACCTCCCGTTTTAACGGACTTTTGGGCTCTTATCGGGAGCCCCAACGGCAATTTTCGAAGGCTAAACCCACTGTGAGGCGACATAGAAGGGAGTCCCCCCCGGATGTGAATGGACAGAAGAGATAATAGTGGCCAGATTGCGGAGGATCCTCGGGAGCAGCGGCAAAGAAGGGAAGTGAGAAGCAAGATGGCGGTGGAGGGAGGCCAGTTGGTATGGGGCCTGGAACAGCAGGAGATCCTCCGGCGATGTGTGGAGGAGCTCAAGAAGGAGGTGCTGGCACCGATGCTGCAGGCGATTGAGGGGTTAAAGGAGGCGCAGAAGACCCAAGAGATGGAGCTCCGTGGAGTGAAGGCAAAAGCTGCCGAAAATGAGGACGAGATACAGGGCTTGGTGGTGAAGACGGAGACGCACGAGGCACTGCATAAGAGGTGTATGGAGAGACTGGAAGCCCTGGAAAATAGCTCGAGGAGGAAGAACTTAAGAATCTTGGGTCTTCCCAAAAGGGCAGAGGGAGCCGACGTTGGGGCATATGTGAGCACGATGCTTCATACCTTAATGGGAGCTGAGGCCCCGACGGGCCCCCTGGAAGTGGAGGGAGTGTATCGAGTCCTCGTGAGAAGACCAAAGGCAGGAGAAATACCTCGAGCAATAGTGGTGAGGTTCCACCGCTACAAGGACAGGGAGATGGTCCTGAGATGGGCAAAAAAGACACGGAGCAGCAGGTGGGAGAACGCGGTGATCCGCGTGTATCAGGATTGGAGTGCGGAGGTGGCGAGAAGGAGGGCGAGTTTCAATCGGGCCAAGGCGGTGCTCCACAAGAGGAAAGTGAAGTTCGGAATGTTGCAGCCGGCAAGACTGTGGGTTACATACCAGGGTAAACACCACTACTTCGAGATGGCAGAAGAGGCGTTGACATTTATTGAAGAGGAAAAGTTGGACTACATTGGAGAAAGAGTGTTTTAGCCTCCGGGAGGAGGCCGGCAGCGGCCAAGGTGCTTAAGGGCTTTATGGAGCAGATGGGAGGAGTGGATCCCTGGAGATTTACTAGGCCAAGGAGTAAAGAGTTTTCCTTCTTCTCCCATGTCCACAAAGTGTACTCCCGGATAGACTTCTTTGTCCTGGGAAGGGCGCTGATCCCGAAGGTGGCAAGAACGGAGTATTCGGCTATAGCCATTTCAGATCATACCCCACACCGGGTAGATCTGGAAGTAGGAGAGGAAAAGGAACAGCGCCCACTCTGAAGATTAGATATGGGACTGTTGGCGGATGAGGGGATATGTGTAAGGGTGAGGGGATGTATTGAAAGGTACCTAGAGATTAATGATGATGGAGAGGTCCAGGTGGGAGTGGTCTGGGAGGCGCTGAAGGCAGTGGTTAGAGGGGAGCTGATCTCCATAAGGGCCCATAAGGGGAAACAAGAGGGTTAAGAAAGGGAGAGATTGTTGAGGGAGATTTTGAGGGTGGATAGGCAATATGCGGAGGCTCCAGATGAAGGGCAATACAGGGAAAGAGGGAGATTGCACACGGACTTTGACTTGTTGACCACGGGTAAGGCGGCGGCACAATGGAGGAAGGCACAGGGAGTGCAGTATGAATATGGAGAGAAGGCGAGCCGGCTGCTGGCCCAACAACCTGGGAAGAGGGGGGCGGCGAGAGAGATCGGAGGGGTTAGAGACGAGGAGGGAAAGATGGAACGGGGAGCGGAGAGGGTGAACGGGGTGTTTAAGGTATTTTACGAGAGGCGAAATAAGGCTCAAACCCCGGAAGGGAAAGAGGGAATGATGCGTTTCCTAGACCAGCTGGAGTTCCCGAAGGTTGAGGACCAGGAGATGACAGGACTGGGAGCGCAGATTGAGGTGCAGGAGGTGGTAAAAGGAATTGGGAACATGCAGGCAGGGAAGCCCCCGGGACCGGATGGGTTCCCGGTGGAGTTCTATAGGAAATACGTGGACCTGCTGGCCCCACTTCTGACGAGAACCTTTAATGAGGCTAGGGAAAGGGGGACACTACCCCCGACGATGTTGGAGGTGACGATATCGCTGATCCTGAAAAGAGACAAAGACCCACTGCAGTGCGGGTCATACAGGCCTATTTTCCTCTTGAACGTAAATGCCAAGCTTTTGGCCAAGGTGATGGCGATGAGGATAGAGGACTGTGTCCTTGGGGTGGTGCATGATGATCAAACGGGGTTTGTTAAAGGGAGGCAATTGAATGCTAATATACGGAGGCTGCTGGGGGTGATGATGATGTCCCCACCGGAGGGGAGATAGTGGTGGCGATGGATGCAGAGAAAGCATTTGATAGAGTGGAGTGGGACTACCTGTGGGAAGTACTGAGGAGATTTGGATTTGGAGAGGGGTTCATTAGATGGGTTCAGCTCCTGTACAGGGCCCCGGTGGCAAGTGTGATTACAAATAGGCAACGATCTGACCACTTCCGACGATATAGGGGTACAAGACAGGGATGTCCCCTGTCCCCGTTACTGTTTGCGTTGGCAATTGAGCCACTGGCCATAGCGCTGAGGGGCTCTAGGAAGTGGAGGGGGGTACTTAGAGGAGGAGAAGAGCATCGGGTGTCATTATATGCGGATGATTTGTTGTTGTATGTCGCGGACCCAGTGGAGGGGATGCCTGAGATAATGCAGACACTTAGGGAGTTTGGAGAATTTTCAGGATATAAATTGAATATGGGGAAGAGCGAACTGTTTGTGATGCACCCCGGGGAAGAGGGCAGGGGAATAGACGATTTACCGTTGAGGAGGGTAACAGGGGATTTCCGGTATTTAGCGATCCAGGTGGCCAGGAACTGGGGAACCTTGCATAAGCTTAACTTGGCACGACTGGTAGAGCAGATGGAAGAGGACTTTAGGAGGTGGGACATGGCGCCCCTGTCATTGGCGGGCAGGGTGCAGGCGGTTAAAATGGTGGTCCTTCCGAGGTTTCTTTTTGTGTTCCAGTGCCTCCCTGTACTGATTACAAAGGCCTTTTTTAGGAAGTTGGACAAGAGTATTATGAGCTTTGTGTGGGCTGGAAAGACCCCAAGAGTAAAGAGGGGTTTCCTGCAGCGCAGTAGGGAGAGAGGGGGACTGGCACTGCCGAGTCTAAGTGATTATTATTGGGCCACCAACGTGTCAATGATATGTAAGTGGATGAGGGAAGGGGAAGGAGCGGCGTGGAAAAGACTGGAGATGGCGTCCTGTAGGGGAACTAGTCTAAAAGCACTGGCGACGGCGCCGTTACCGTTCTCCCCGAAAAAATACACCACAAACCCAGTGGTGGTGGCAACTCTGAAAATTTGGGGGCAGTGGGGACGACATAAGGGAGTGACGGGTGCCTCAGTGTGGTCCCCGATAAGGAGCAACCATAGGTTCGTCCCGGGAAGGATAGATGGGGGATTTAAATCTTGGCAGCGAGCAGGAATTGCGAAATTGAAGGACTTGTTCTTAGACGGGACGTTCGCGAGTCTGGGCGCACTGACAGAAAAATATGGGTTGCCACCTGGGAATGCATTTCGCTATATGCAAGTGAGGGCATTTATGAGGCAACAGGTGAGGGAATTTCTGCAACTCCTGGCGCAAGAGATCCAGGACAGAGTGATTTCGGGGGCATGGGTGGGTGATGGTAGGGTGTCAGATATATATAGGGAAATGAGAGACGAGGGGGAGACGATGGTAGAGGAGCTGAAGGGAAAATGGGAGGAGGAGCTGGGGGAAGAGATTGAGGAGGGGCTGTGGGTAGATGCCCTAAGTAGGGTAAACTCTTCGTCCTCGTGTGCCAGGCTCAGCCTGATACAATTCAAGGTTCTACACAGGGCGCATATGACTGGAGCAAGGCTGAGTAGATTTTGTGGAGTGGAGGATAGGTGCGGGAGATGCGCGGGAAGCCCGGCGAACCACACCCACATGTTTTGGTCCTGTCCGGTATTGCATGGGTTCTGGGTGCGTGTGGCAAAAGTGATTTCAAAGGTGGTGGGGTCCGGGTCGAACCAGGCTGGGGGTTGGTTATATTTGGGGTTGCAGATGAGCCGGGAATGCAGGAGACGAGAGAGGCCGATGTTTTGGCCTTTGCATCCCTAGTATCCCGGCGAAGGATTCTACTTATGTGGAAAGAAGTTAAGCCCCCGGGTGTGGAGGCCTGGATCAATGACATGGCAGGGTTCATAAAATTGGAGCGGATAAAGTACGCACTAAGAGGTTCGGCTCAAGGGTTCACCAGGCAGTGGCAACCGTTCCTCAACTATCTCGCAGAGCGATAAGGGAAAATAGGAAAGGTAGCAGCAGCAACCCAAGGGGGTGGGCTCATTTGGGTCCGCGTGGGTTTTATGTGTGTGTTTATATATTAGTTATTTATATTAGATGTTACGAAGTTACTATTTTAGTTACTATTTCTGTTGTTTCTTATTTTGTTGTTGGCAGTTGCCGTTAGTTAGCATATTATTTATTTAAAAAAACGATCAATGTATATATTATTACAAAGTTGTAAAATGGGAAATTTTTGTTTGATCGAAAAACTTTAATAAAATATATTTATCGTAAGAAATTGCAGGGTAAACATTTGGAGAGTATCAGCTTGGGTGGTACACAAAAACGTTTGATTTGGACAATAATTTTACATTATAGGAAGCAGAAGTTCAGCGTTCCTGATATGCAACACCATGAATTGCAACAGAATGCAACGGGTATAATTGGCCTCAGAAGCAAAACCAGATATCCTACACTAACATCGAGAATTATTCCACCACATAATTATTTACTCATCCATCCTGGGCATATTAAATTCCTGGCAATTAGGGAATCTAATGTTGATGATTCGTCGCCAGGTATTCAGCCCAGTCGATATTTTTGTCCACTCTCTCCAGCGGAAAGGGAATTCGAGTGGGTATAAAATTGGCATCTACTTGATATCAGCCAACTTACACCATCACGCAAAACTAAAATGATATTGAATCGAAAATGTAATTAGCTGACAATCAAATTGTTTGATGATCCGATATCTACCCTTGCATTGACACCCGAGATGATCGCATAACAACTAGTCAAAGGAGTCAAATTGAAGTGTTGATTTATTTGAAAGTCTAAAATGGCAATTTCTATGTTCACATAGGTTCATACTCAGGACCTTTATCAATTTATGAGGTCACCTTTGTCCAGTAATTTCAATGTGTTATATATATATTGTCAATCAACGATGTACTAACAACGAATAACTAAATAAAATAACATCGAGGAAAGTTTCTCTTGCTCGTTATTCTATTCTTCAAGTGAGGAGAAACTAATTTTGTATCGCCTAGGTTTCTGTACGAGCAATTTAGTGTATGGATTAGAATCTAGAGAGCATGTCGTTCAATTCCACTATGTCAGTTTGAGGATTTGAATTCGGAACACACTGAGCATGTAATAGGGAATTGACACAAATGCCCAACTGGGTGTCTAATGTTGTTTCAGGGCAGGATCCTTATTGAGTCTGAGCAAGTCTAGCAGCATCTGTAGGGAAAGAAAAGAGCTAACGTTTCGAGTCCGATTACTCTTTGTCAAAGAGTTATTTTCTCTTAATGGATATTTTCGGGCTGGTGAAAGGTGGATAACCTCAGTTGTCTTGGGTTTTAGGCGAGAGTTTGAAAGTTTGCATTTGACACAAAATTTGAACGTGTGAAGGGGCGAGTACAGAACTTGAAAAGGGCATGGACAAGGGTGGCGTGGGTAGATACGTGGCAGTTGAAGTTCAATGCAGAGGATTGTGTGGTTATGTATTTTGGTACAAAGAACAAGCAGGGCCAATATAAAGTAAGAGGTAAGATTCTGAAAGGGATGCAGGGACAGAGGGACCTGGGTGTGCATGTGCAAATATAATTTCGGGTCGAGTAGTCTGGTTACCTCACAAACTTTGTGTGTGACAAAGAAGCAACTCTGCGTGTTTCCCACCCGGAAACCCTGGATGAACAGGGACACCCACTGCTTGCTGAAGTCTAGGTCTGAGGCGTTCAAGTCAGGCGACCCTCACCTCTACAAGAAAGCCAGATGTGATCTAAAGAAATCCATCAAAGGTACCAAAAAACAGTACCGGACCAAGCTCGAGTCCCAGGCTAACCACACGGATCTCTGCCGTCCATGGTAAGGTCTGCAAGACATAACGGGCTACAAGCTGAAGGCACGTAAAATCGTTGGCTCCAACGCACCCCTCCCTGATCAGCATTCTATGCCCGCTTTGAGCAAGAGGTCAGAGAGAGAGAGAGCCCTCCACCCCACAAGCCGTGGATGAACTTGTATCTGAGATTACCACTGCAGACGTCAGAGCAGCCTTCTCGAAGGTCAACCCACAGAAAGCCACTGGCCCAGATGGGGTACCCGGACGACCACTCAGGTCCTGCGCAGATCAGCTGGCGGGTGTATTCGCAGACATCTTCAACCTCTCTTTAAAGCAATCTGAGGTCCCTATCTGCTTCAAGAAGACGACCATAATCCCTGGACCAAAAAATGTCAAGCAGTGTGCTTTAATGACTATCGTCCAGTGGCTCTGACACCCATTATCTATTAACGATGATCGATTAACTGAAACCCATCATCATGAAGTGCTTCGAAAGGTTAGTCATGGCACGAATCAAGTCCAGCCTCCCACATTGCCTTGTACAGTTCGCCTAACGCTGCAACAGGTCCACAGCAGACGCCATCCCAGTGGCCATGTACTCTACCATGGAACACCTCGATAACAAAGACACCTATGTCAGACTCCTATTTATCGACTACAGCCCAGCCTTCAACACCACCATTTCTACGAAACCCATCTCCAAACTCCATGGCCTTGGCCTCGGCTCCTCCCTCTGCGACTGGATCCTGAAGTTTCTAATCCACAGGTCACAATCAGTAAAGATAGGCAATAACACCTCGTCCACGATCATCCTCAACACTGGTGCCCCACAAGGCTGTGTCCTCAGCCCCCTACTATACTCCTTATACACCTATGACTGTGTGGCTAAATTCCCCTGCAACTCGATTTTCTAATTTGCTGATGACACCACCGTAGTGGGTCGGATTTCAAACAATGACGAGGCAGAGTATAGGAATGAGATAGAGAATCTGGTGAACTGGTGAGACGACAATAATCTCTCCCTCAATGTCAACAAAACGAAGGAGATTGTCAACGACTTCAGGAAGCGTAGTGGAGAACATGCCCCTGTCTACATCAATGGGAACGAAGTAGAAAGGGTCGAGAGCTTCAAGTGTTTAGGTGTACAGATCACCAACAGCCTGTCCTGGTCCCCCCATGCCGATGGTTAACTATAGTTAAGAAAGCCCACCCACGACTTTACTTTCTCAGAAGACTAGGGAAATTTGGCATGTCAACTACGACACTCACCAACTTCTACAGATGCACCATAGAAAGCATTCTTTCTGGTTGTATCACAGCTTGGTATGGAGCCTGCTCTGCCCAAGACCGCATGAAACTACATAAGGTCGTGAATGTAGCTCACTCCATCATGCAGACCAACCTCCCATCCATTGAGTCTATCTACAATTCCCGCTGCCTCAGAAAGGCAGCCAGCATAATTAAGGACCCCACGCACCCCGGACATACTCTCTTCCACCTTCTTCCATCAGGATAAAGATACCAAGGTTTGAGGTCACGTACCAACCGCAAGACAGCTTCTTCCCTGCTGCCATCAGACTTTTGAATGGACCTACCTCGTATGAAGTTGATCTTTTCTCTGCACCCTAGCTATGACTGTAACATTACATTCTGCAGTCTCTCCTTCCTTCCCTATGTACGGTATGCATGGCTTGTACAGCTTGCAAGAAACAATACTTTTCACTGTATACTAATACATGTGACAATAATAAATCAAATCAAATCAAATCAAAAAAGAATCTCAAGAGGCCGCGGTATTTAGACCAATGGCTCCTGCTATTTTCAGAGATATTTTGGGTCTTGGTGATCGCTTTTGATTCCAGACTTCAATCGAGGCATAACATCAGTGAAGGAGTTCTTGAATTTTTTAGAAGCCATGAAATCCAGGATCAATCGTCTCCTGCTTCTCGGGTTCTTACACATATCATTCTGAGGAACCGCTGGAGTTATGTTGACTTTTAACTGGGAGCAGTATTGATTCACCAGTGGAATGACGGAGTTTAGGAGATTTTTTTAGGATTTCAAGTTTCAAGTTCTTTTAATCCTAAAATCATAGAAATCCAAATCACAGAAATAGGCCATTCAGCCCTTCGTGGCTGTACTGGCTTTCTGAAGGACGAATTGCACGCTGTCTCACTTCCACGCCTTCTCCCTAGTCCCGGTTACTTTTTGTTCCTTTCAGGGTTTCTTGTTTTTTTTATTCCAATGTCGGAGAATAGAATCAATTGTTGGGTTGAACACGATGAAACTACTTCCGCTGATGGGAGGAATAGAGTTGTATTTTGACATATTTATATCACTGATCGATACATATAGACCAAACACGAAGAAAGTCAAAACGTGATTTAGTTACAAATCGTGAAACTAATATTTAAAATGATTGTGGTCACTCCGTGGTAATTTGGAGAAAATTGAACTTTACGCAAACTGAAGGTTCAATTCCTTCAATTCTCCTTGTTAGGGAACAAGGCAATTCAGCCTAAAAGCTATTTTTGATCGATTAACTGAAATTGAGCAACTGAGCCAGAGGCAGCTCCTAACCTCATGAATTCAGCTGAAAGCCTGATACTCAACTGACTGAGCTACATTGCCATTAGTCAACAGCTTTCCAATGGCTACGCTCATTGTATTGTTTAAAACTTTTCCAGATCATCATGATAAACCTCCCTTCCTCGCCGTACAGAGGCTGCCGGGCCTGCTGAGTGTTTCCAGCACCTTCAGTACTTTTGTCAGAATCACAGCGTGAGCAGTATTTTAGCTTTCGAACAATAAAACAATCCTTCTGCGGGAATCGATATTCAAATAAGAAATGGGAAGAAGCAGAGCGAAAAGATACGAAGTGAATTCACTGAATCCCAGTAAATCTATCGCACCTCCACACAACAGTTAAGTGAAAACCATAATTGTTAGCGATGAAGAACAAACTTGAGTTACATTTTAAATGGGAGGTCGAAACTCATTTTATTTGAATTACAGCCGCGTCTGTTTGTGGAACGAAATCGCACCGAAGGGAATCAAATTGGGCTCGGAGTTCCTGATTTGAGAGGTTTAAAAATCAACACACTGCAATGGCCGAAAGGGAACACCGGTCAACGTCTTAGAAAGCAACTATGCTCGCCACGCCACCATCGCTACATAGACATTGCCCAGCTGGTAAAATCAAGGCAGATAATTCTTATTATTACCTTTATTATTAGCAATGGAACAAAACATTCTGAGCCACAGACGTATATATTAGTACACGTGGCAAAAGCTTGGTCAAAGACATAAATTTTAAAGAGCATCTTACGAGGAGATGGAGCAAAAGAAGGTGAGAGGCGTAAGAAGGGAGTCCAGAATTTTAGACCAGGTCAGCAGAAAGCACGGTTGACAGTTCTGCAGAGATTAACATCGAAAATGTACAAGATGGCAGAGGAGCAGAAATCGGGAAAGTTTTTGTGCTGGAGGAGGCGAGAGAGAGAGAAAGGGGGAGGTGATGTCATAGAGGGATTTGAAAGTAAGCGTAATTATTTTAAATGGAGGAATTGTCGGACCAGCAGCCAGTATAGATCAGCAAACTCGGGGCTGAATGGTAAACTGGAATTGGTTCAGGTGAAGTTTCAAGCAGCAGAAATGTGGATGCACACAGGATATTTAGGCTGGTAGATGGGTGGCCGGGTGACACACCGGAATAATCAAGTCTAAAGTGAACTAAGTCATGGGTGAGGGTTTCTGAAGAAACTGAGCTGAGGCAGAGTTGGGCGATGTGGAAATAAAGTGTATTCATCACGGAATTCTCACAGAGCAGAGGGAGTATGCCCGATACCTGTAACCTGATCTGCATATACTAAGACTGTGGTAGGAAACCGGGCTACCGGAAGGAAACCCACAGACACGCGGACAACGTGCAACCTCGACACAATCATTCAAAGCCGGAACTGAACCCGGGTTAAAGAACAAAGAACAAAAAAATAATTACACCACCGACCCTTCGGCCCTCCAAGCCTACAGCGACCATGCTGCCCGTCTGAACTAATACCCCCCCCCACTTCCGGTGACCATATCCCTCTATTCCCAACCTATTCATGTATTTGTGAAGACACCCTTAAAAGCCACGATCGTATCTGCCTCCACTACCTCCATCGGCAGCGAGTTCCAGGCTCCCGCTACCATCTCTGTAAAATATTTGCCTCGTACATCTCCTTTAAACCTTACCCCTCGCAGTCTAAACCTATGCCCCCTAGTAATTGACTCTTCCGCCCTGGGAAAAAAGCTTCTGACTATCCAATCTGTCCATGCGTTGTGAAGCTGCAGTGCCAACCACTGTGCCACCGTGTCGGATAATATTCTGTCAGCCTGCCTAATATCATGTATGTGGTGAGATATATTTGGGAAGTGGGGGGGGGGGGGCGGGGGGGGGGGCGGTGAAGTAGATACAGTGTTAGCCATGATTGTTTAATATTAGGATTGTTACTGTATCTATTTCTATGTAACGTTATATCAGATCGGGACTTTTCACATTTCACTGAGATCAGAAGATGAACGAAATGTACCAGACTGACGCAAAGGAATGACAATCTTTACGGCTCAACTTTCCCCTTTCAGAAGAACCAAGGGTATCATTACCTGCAGGATATTTGCTGTTGATCAACACATTAATATAATTCATTCCTGACACTAGTTTCGCAGAGAGAGATGCAGAGCCAGAGATCAGAGCGGAGTGTCACAGTTGTTTTGTTCCTAATTCTCCACCTCCCAGGCTGTTAGTGAGGACGCGGTCTCCCGGGAAATGTGTTTTCACCTATTCCGACCCATTTCAGGATTGAACACTATGTGAATTAGCAGCTGATGATCCAAAATCGAGGTGTTGGCGAAATCAGATAGACTGTGCCCCGAGTGGGAAGTCTTCAATTACGATTTCAAAATGCCTGCGGTCCAGTAACTATTTCAAATACAAACAGGCGGGTTAATGCGGCACGGTATGCATATCAGGAGGTTTCTGACCCTCAATAAATAAAATAAGACTATAATGATACAGCACAGAACACCACTCCACCTATCTTGCCTGTGTGCGCTCCCTGAAAGAGCACTCCCTTTTGCACCATACATATTTATTTTCCCCAGAGCTCTATTTCCTCCCAACATCACGGTTTTATTGAAATGCATTCTGAAAGCTATTATCGAACCTTCTTCCTCTACCCTTTCAGACAGTGGATTCCAGGTCAAAGCAATCCTCTGCATCAAAGAAGCTTCTCATTTTCCCCTTTGATTATTTTGTCAATTTTCTGTTTTCTGATTACCGCCTCTTCTCTCAATGAGAAAAAGTTATTCTCAATTACTTCACCATCTCTTCAACATTTTGAACAGCTACATTAAACCTCCTCTTCACTTCGTCTGCTGGAAAGAGAACGCTCCAGCTTTCTACTCTTTCCACATAACTCTATTTCCACATCTCTGATAGTCTTCTGGTAAATCTTCTCTACGCTATCTCCAGGACCTTATCATCTTTGCTAATGTGTGGTGTCTGGGATGGATGATAATATTCCAGCTAGACTGCCATTCAGCACAGCTTCCCTACAGTCCCGTTTCTGGTTTCTGACTCAGTATGGGCTCGAATCATTGAGACTGTGCACCCTGCTTATCATTGACACATATTCGTTATCTACACTCACTATGTCAGTCGTCCGAACCATTTTCCATGCATTAACTATGCTGTTTTCAAAAAAAATTGAGACTCTCGCGTGACAAGTGGGGATACTTTCCATGATATCGGCATAGAACATACAAGTAGGCAGGTTATCATGGAGCTGTATAAAATGCTCGTTCCACCACAGCTCCACAGCTCCAGTACTGTGTGGCATCCTGGCCGCCACACTATAGGAAGGAATAGATTGCACTAGAAATGCTGCAGAGGGGATCAACATGGAGATCCTGGGCTGGAGCGTTTCAGCTATGAATAGGGACGGAATAGTCTGTAGTTGTTTTCCATATACTGGATGAGGGGTAGGTTTTTGGTTGGAGGGGCTGTTTGATTTGTACAAAATCATGAGAGACAGAGCAAAGCTAGATAGGAGCAAACTTTCCGCAAAGTAGAGGGGTCAATTTCCAGGGGCAGCGATCTAAGCTAAGACGCAGAGATTTACAGGGGATTTGAGGAAAAACATCTTCATCCAGAGGGTGGTGGGATTTTGGTACTGACTGCCTGAAAGAGTGTTAGAGGCGGGGCCTCGCATAATATTTAAGAAGTATTTCTCCGAGCACTTAAAACGTCTTAGGCAAGTGCTGGAAACTACGATTAGAATAGATGGGTGTTTGATGACATGATAAGTCGAATGGGCTCTTTATGTGCTGTAAAACTCTATGACTCGGTGCCATTTTCCTTATGATGACTTCAGGGCAAAAATGTTTAGACCTTTTAAGAATGCTTGTTTGGAATAAAGGAACGTTCTGAAGGGTTGGATCTTTGTACAAAATAATATACTGTTATTTGCAGCAATTACATTGATCTCCGAGTTGGATTAACGACTTAAATAATGAAGTGTGAGGTCGAGTAAAATGAATCTCAAATGAATTTGAACAGCACCAAATTATCATTACATATATTTCAGTGAACAAGAGCTATTGCAGTGAGGTGCGTTTGACACTCTTGAGAGAAGATGAAGGGTTATCATATCATCAAGACATTGGCTCACTGTACCTCAGAATCCGCATTCATGTGGCATATTCGTAAATAATAGAATGCTGCAAAATAGACTGGTTAGAAAGACTGGTGGAGTGTCCAATTGCATTTTTCCCCAGTAATTTCAGATTGCAATGCAAAAAATAACTTCTACTTCATCCTCGTTTTCAAGAACCAAAAGCAGAACTTATCAAATTCAGCAACATAGATCTAGCTACTAAAGAGCAAATTAATTTGTATTTGCCCCATTTACATATGACATAATATACATTCCAGCTGCTGTATATACTATAAGCTATACCATATAAAAATGAAAAGATTTTTCGAAGTGGCTGAAACATTAGCGGTAAATTGCCTTTCCTTTTATTTTTGTGCGTTGTAGTATCTTTCCAAAGGATGCATCAGGGAGCAGTAGCACAGAATAGTTATCACATGGGTTTGGGGGAGTCTGTGGAGTTGTAAATGTGGCGGCTGACACCAGACTCCTGGATTCCAAGCCCAGTTTCCTGCGGACCCAACTTTTACTGTTTAGGTTAAGGTCTGGTTTGAGCGCGTGCGCCGACTCTACACGCATTACCTGGCTGGCTTCATAATGTGGATAGGCAGGTCGTGGTCCTTCTCAATCTTCATGGAGTCATGACAGCTTTTAAACAACTAATTGCTCACAGCATTTTAAATGTGTCAGAGAATCCTAAAATCCCTACAAAGCAGAAGCAGCTTATTCGACCAGTCCAGTCTGCACCGACCTTCCGAAGTAATACGTTACCAAGGCCCACACACCCGCGCTATCCCCATAAGGAGGGGACGGTAGTACACTGGTTAGCACTGTTGCTTCACAGCGCCAGGTTAGATACCCGTTTGGGGTCACTGTCTGTGCGGAGTTTGCACGTTCTCCCCGTGCCTGCCTGCTAAGTGAATGGGCTAGGGTCTGGCAGATGGAATACAATGTTGACAAATGTGAGGTTATCCATTTTGGTAGGAATAACAGCAAAAGGGATTATTATTTAAATGATAAAATATTAAAACATGCTGCTGTGCAGAGAGACCTGGGTGTGCTAGTGCATGAGTCGCAAAAAGTTGGTTTATAGGTGCAACAGGTGATTAAGAAGGCAAATGGAATGTTGTCCTTCATTGCTAGAGGGATGGAGTTTAAGACTAGGGAGGTTATGCTGTAATTGTATAAGGTGTTAGTGAGGCCACACCTGGAGTATTGTGTTCAGTTTTGGTCTCCTTACTTGAGAAAGGACGTACTGGCACTGGAGGGTGTGCAGAGGAGATTCACTAGGTTTATCCCAGAGCTGAAGGGGTCGGATTACGAGGAGAGGTTGAGTAGACTGGGACTGTACTCGTTGGAATTTAGAAGGATGAGGGGGGGATCTTATAGAAACGTATAAGATTATGAAGGGAATAGGTAGGATAGATGCGGGCAGGTTGTTTCCACTGGTGGGTGAAAGCAGAACTAGGGGGCATAGCCTCAAAATAAGGGGAAGTAGATTTAGGACTGAGTTTAGGAGGAACTTCTTCAGCCAAAGGGTTGTGAGTCTATGGAATTCCTTGCCCAGTGAAGCAGTAGAGGCTCCTTCATTAAATGTTTTAGAGATAAAGATAGATAGTTTTTTGAAGAATAAAGGGATTAAGGGTTATGGTGTTCGGGCCGGAAAGTGGAGCTGAGTCCACAAAAGATCATCCATGATCTCATTGAATGGTGGAGCAGGCTCGAGGGGCCAGATGGCCTACTCCTGCTTCTAGTTCTTATGTTCTTATGTTTCCATCGGTTGCTCCGGTTTCCTCCAATAAGTCCCGGAAGACGTGCTTGAAAGGTGATTTGGATATTCTGATTCTCCAATGTACCAGAAAAGGCGCCGGAGTGTGGCGACTAGGGGATTTTCACAGGAAGGTCATTACACTGTTAATGTAAGCCTACTTGTGACAATAATAAAGATAATTTTGATTAACCCCGTAACGCCACTTATGCTGCACATCCCTGGACACTAACTGGAAATTTTGGATGGTCAATCCGCCTAACCTGCAGACCTTTGAATTATAGTTTGCAAGGCAAGTTTAAATGTCTTACCCTACAACCCCAAGCTTTGAACTTTCAACAATCCTTCAGATTCCTTCATATCGGCCAGGCCAATAGAGATCCATCCCATCCAGCAACCCTACACACTACAGAAATAAAGAAGCAACTACTGTGACAACACAACGTATTTAAATGCGGTATTTGCAAACAGTTACTCGTTCATAACTTTCCACTGCCTGATACACAAGATCCTTTAATTGGATGCCAATAGAATGTATTAATCTCAAGATACATATGTCTGAACATGAGACACTGATGGCCAGATATTGATTCCCTCTTGCCAGCCGCAGCGCACGACTGCCTACGGATTTCCCAGCGGCATGAGGTGGCCCCATTGGCAAACAGTGGGTGTAGAGAATTTAGCCCCACACGGCGCGTCGCCGAGGAACAGGAGGCTGGACGGCTAGGAGGCAGAAAGGGGAGGGGGTAGAGAGCGCAGAGTGGGGCAGAGGAGGGCACGGGAGGAGAGGGGGGGGCATGTGTGTGGGACGGATGGGAGGAGAATCCCACACTAAGTGTTGGCACCGAGAAGGATTTGTGCCCGTTTTGCTTTCCCGTGGGTGGGCGCAGGGTGTGTTATTCGGGTACGAGTCCGCCCCGCTGCCACTGCTAGCCAAAAGGGGGCATGTGGCATCGCAGTTCACGGTGGGCGTGATTCTCCACTCACGCCAATGTCAATGGTACTTGAAACCACCCCACGCCATCGGGAAATGCGCGGCTGGTGTTTGCGCTGCTGCCAGTATCCCGCCGCCAGTGAATTCGGTCATTACGTATAGTTCCCTCATGTAAATCATCAATACATATTGTGAATAGTTGGGTCCTGCCTCCGATAGGCAACTAATCACTGATCAGCAATTTGGAAAACGACCCGTTTATTTCATCTAAATACACTATCCCTATCCCCTGCGATTTCGCTTTGCACGCTTATCTCTTATGTGCACTTTGCCGAAAACCTTCTGAAAGTCCATAAAGTCCACATTCACTGTCTCACCCTCATCAACTCGATTAGTTACACTCTTGACAATTCCAGTAGATTAGTCAAGCATGATTTCCTTTTGCTAATTCTGTGCGATTCTGCCACTGTCTTCCAAGTTCTTTGCTATTCAATATCTTATAATGAGGTCAGGCTGACTGGCTGAGAATTGCCAGTTTTCGCTCTACCACTTTTTTTAAAAACAAGGCTGACATTATCTGAACTCATATCTGTAGAAACTACTACAACGCCATTTTCCTAAGCCTCTAAGATGGTGATTATGAGACAATGGAGATTTATCGGTCTTCAATCACCTCAATTTCCCCACCCTATTCTTGCAAACCCTCACTATTGGACAATTTATCATGGCCAATCCACATTTTGGGAGGAAGCCGGAGCTCCAGGAGGAAACCCAACCAGACACGAGGAGCATGTGTAAATTCCACGCAGACAGCCCCCGGAGTTCGGAGTCGAACCGGGGTCCCTGACGCTGTGTGACAGCAGTGCTAACCACTGTGTTACCGTGCCGCCCACGTACGCAAAGATTTTTGACAGTAAGATTTTAATTTTCCCGTAAGATTACCTCGTACTTTATTCCCTCTCTCTCAATAAATACCTCCGTAAAGAATCCCGCCCATCGACATGGTTCCAAAGATTATAATTCATTATTATAAAGTGGAATGACTGCAGACCCAATTTGAAGACATATCCTCATGAGAAAACATTTCATCCCAACAAAGCGGCCCCTGACTCCCCTGAGCTGCCTGCAATGTACGTATATCCCTCCTTATATGCAGTGGAAAAGCTGAACTCAGCCCGAATCCTCTAGTGAGTGGCAATCTTCGACGGATTGCTATTCCACTTCTACATTTTTGTCAAAAAGCCGTGCACAGCAAGAATGTCCGGTACCCCCAAGGATAGGGTTTTCAGGTAAAAGAAATATGTCATTACTGATACCTCACACTCGATTGTTTTGAGAAACGCTGCAAGCGTTATGCGACATATCCTCTGACGCACGTGTCATAAAAGACATCTCAAATAGCGGAACATGAGCCGTACAACATTTTAGTTTGGCGTGGACTATTATCATAACTTTGGAAATAACTCAGAACGTTTTGACCTATATAATCTGTATTCTTCCAAATTTGGAGTGTGCCTTGTCATTATACCTTGCCAATTCTATAATCATTGTTTTACACCAGTTTTACTGACGTTACTATAAGTTTTTGTTATTTATTACGGACCACAGTCTAAGTGGAGATGTGGGATGCTCAAAGGTGGTGCCCGTTCTTAGGTTCCGCTTCCTTGGACAAATTAATACTCTCTCAGTTATATTGCAGCTTCATGTGGGGAATCGGACATTACTGTCTTTGGCAGATTTCTGCGTGGGAACTCAAATGGGATAAAGTAGTTTCCCTTCTCTTAGCGCCTGAGCATTAGTAGTGACGTCACGTATTCCCAAAGTAAGCAGAGCTAAACTGACCCAATCCCCCGTACGCATACTCATGTAGTGCGTTGATGACTCCCAGTCCAAAGTTATCAGACACACACAAACACATATTTCCATTTGTTAATGTTGTGGTAAAATGTTCTGAACTACATATAACACTTAGATTGTCCTATGTTGGATTGTTGATCATTAGGAGGGATGAAGGTGATTCACATTGGCTATCTCGGAGCATAGCCATGAAAACATTGAAAACCTCCATTCATCATCTACTCCATAGGCAGGGGAACCATTATATCAAAGCAACTTTGGTACCCTTTCCAACATCCATATCTACTTTAAGATAACATGGCAGCCATGCTGTCTGGCCCCTGTGGTGTTCTTGTGGTCTGTCATCCATTAAACATACCACCATTTACAAAACTGGGGATGCTCTTTTTTCCAGTATCCTCCAGTATCCTCAAGCCCAGTCTCTATCTGATCTAACATATAACTCCCATAAATTAAGCACATGATGGCCATGTATATATTTGCTGAGAGAAAATGCTGGAAATTCTCAGCAGGTCTGGCAGCGTCTGTCGGGAGAGAAAAGAGCTAACATTTCAAGTTCAGATGACTCTTTGTGAAAGAGTCATCTGGACTTGAAACGTTAGCAGCAGCTTTGACAAAGAGTCATCTGGACGTGAAACGTTATATCTTTTCTCTCCTTACAATGCTGCCAGACCTGCTGAGATTTTCCAGCATTTTCCCTTTGGTTTCAGGTTCCAACATTCGCAATAATTTGCTTTTATATTTGCAGAGTGTCTTCTTTGATCTTCCTTAGGTTGTTAATTCTGTCAAAAACTATACTAATACAGTCGTTTCATCCTCACTAGCTCTGAGATGCTTCCGAACTAACACTATTCCATCCCGTCGTTCCATCAATCTAGTATCCCTTCAGTAGTCTTTCCAAGACCTTGTTTGTTTTTCTCAGAAATTTCTGAGATTTTTTCTCAGAAATCCTCAATTTCATGCGGCTGTTCTCCTGCAACCCAGATATATATTCATTCCCATAGCTCTCCTGCCATCTAATAACCAGACTGGTGAAATTAATGCCTATTGACATGTCGAATTGGATTCACCACTCCCTCATCTGTGTGTTTTTCAGTGCCGCTATTCAATCCCGGCGACTTGGGGTTGGTCCAATGGGAAAATTGACAAGCGGTGGAAGATGGAATCCCGCTTCCAACACATGGGGAAATGTGACACAACGCGCGAGATTCCCCGGCCATTCGCTGGCGGCGGGATTCACTGGGCACGTCGGCAGCGTGGTGTAGTCAGCGTGGTGTGGTTTTAAACTCCCAGTGACAAGGAGCGGAATGCCACAAATCTCTAAATGTCTTTACTTTTTTTTGGTTGAATGTTGTCAGTTTACTTAAAGGATATTTGCATGCCCTGGACGAATCTATGGACGTTTAAACTGTGGGCGGATTTATTCGGTCCCCGGGCCGCGTGTTTCTCGGTGACGCACCGGCATTTCAACAGTGCGTGCAGACTCCCTTAAATCAAAAACACTCGTCAGTTTTTTGAATACTGAGTAGGGACCTTTTCGAACAGGCACGAAACCCATGCTCTTCTCCGACCGGTCAACGTCGATCACCTGCAAGACAGAAATGAAATACAGATAGGTGATACTCTTTACCTCCCCGATTAACAGACAGTATGCTGTAAGCAACACAGCACTCAGCAAGAGATCGCACCGGCCCATCCTTGACGAGCTTGGCTTCCTTCTTTATTCTGATAAGAGCCAAATGCCGTTGAACAGACCAGCTCAGGCAAGATTTCAGGAAATGATGGAATTCAGCGCAACTTGTTTTAAGCGACGGCTACCAGTAGACTGCATGATGCCCTCTTGTGCATTTCTAATGAAGAAGGATGACAACTTACTTTTGTGGTTCCAAAGTATTGGTCTCTACCAAAAACTGATATAAAATCACAGTGTGGTAACTACGGAGGTAAGTTCCTTGTGTCCATTGCAGGGAAATACGATCCTTCCTGTACCCTGAATAGATTTATAATCGTGGCCGAAAGAAATCCATCTAAGGTTCAGGGTGGCTTTATACCAAAACATAGATATTGTGTTCATTGTGAGACAGCTCGAGGAACATGCCTCGAACCCATTCATTCCTTTTTGTTGATTGTTACGTGTTAAGGTACTATTGTAAAATATTTTGTCCGTCCTTTGTTCTACTTTATATCCATTCTCTGCTGTCTGTTTTCTGGTTAGCTCCTACAACGTTGCTGCACCATCTAGGAGTTCTATTTTAACCATAGATATGAAGCAGAGTTAGAACCCCTTATCGTGATGGACCAAGCCAGGTCACCACCCTTTGGTTATGAAATGAAAATCGCTTATTGTGTTGCTCTTTTTAGCCTTAGTCTATTGGCTCTGATTATGTCACCTTTGTTCACAAGTCGCCAGGTATCTTTATGATACCGCCACGTGGTTCAAGTTCAGGTTATGATGAATAATACAGCACACCGCTTAGTAAGGATTAAAACAACGGTCACACGAGCAATATTAATACCCTAATACTACTTTCTATATAACAAACCTATCACTACTGGCCAATACTTAACTTAGGAAGAGCCCACCAGGTCAGGGAAACAAATGGCTTGTCCAATCAGATCTGGCCCGCGGGATTCAAAAGGCTGCTACAGGTCGGTGGCTAGGTGTCTCTACTGGATAGCGATCGCTGGATTCAAACTTACAGTTGCCGGTTGCTGTTCTTGCGAATGTCTCGAGCAGGCGAAGAGGAGAAAGAGAGAGATCTGAACTTGGCCCCTCACTTTTATAGGGCCCAGGAGCTTCCCGCCTCCCGGGGCGGCCCTTGACCCTGAGTCCCAAGTGATTGGATTTGTTCCCAATCCCTGGGGTTGATGTGTCCAATGGTGAGGCGATTCCTCGATCGGGGGGGGGGGGGGGGTGGTCGTTCACCTGTCTTTTTTTCGGCCACTGCAGGCGCCGATAGGTCTGGCCCGGTATTCAATTGCTAATATGTTGCAATTGTTCCCGGGGATAGCCGATTTAACTGTGGATGTCTGAATAGATTGGCTGCAAACAGTCCTGAATGCAACTGCGAATACCTGGGTTGATGGGCTGTTGATAGCCCTGAGTATCGATCTGGGCTAACTTCCCCAGAGCCGAATATGCAATACTGTCTGCAGCTGCCTGCTTGTGTCTTGTTAGCTGCTTTTCCCAGCAGTCTTTCGGGTTAGCCATTTCAAACTGGGTTTTGGCCAGATTAATCGGAACACAGCCATTTTACGTGGCTACAATCCCGCCTTGTGATCCTAACGTGAAGTGTGAAGGATCACATAAATTTTCTCCTCTTCGTTCCCTGACCGGGGGGGGGGGGGGGCGGGGGGGGGGGGCGGGGGGGCACCTCCTACATGGCCATTACTCTGACCCTAGCTATGCACACAAATTTACCTAAACAATTCTTGAGGGCGCTATGTCAGGCAGGGGCATGTATCTATTAAAAAAAAACTGGGAACCTCTAATTTTACATAAACAATTCTTCAAGCATTATACAATCTTGTCTCTCTAAACATACAATAACAATCACAACATTTAATATACTCTTTCCTGGCTTGGCAGTAAAGCTCAGGATCATACATTTCCATACATTTTCTTTCTATTTACAGGAAAAAGCAACCGCCAGTGCATGTTTTATTATTCATATGTCGCGGGGGTCTGGGGTCTGGTCATAGCCGAATATTGGGGATCGGATCCGATAGACCGGGGTTCGAGCGCGGTACGCTCTCCTTTTCCACTTGCGGAGGCACATGGTCTGTACTGCACAACCGAGTATAGCCAATGCCAACAGTGCCTCAATGATGTACGATAAGGAGTACCAAGTTATGAACTTGGCACACCAGGATAATGCAGCGTGGTTGGTGACTGGGCCCTCGGTACTACTGGGCCGTGAAGTGTTAACAGTAAAGGGGTTTGGAGTGATGGGGTCCGCGTTCCCGCGCAACCAAATGTCCAGAACGAACATGTTGAGCACGATGAAAGGAGTCCTCATGGCTGTTTTCTTTCTTTCCTTTTCCTATGTTCGCTGGTTTTCTCCGGACTTGGAGCTTCTTGAGTTCTGTAAGACAAGCGTAGTG